>NW_026067934.1:647054-722505 GCF_014885135.2 Alexandromys fortis | reverse complement strand
GCTCAATGTCCTTTATTTATGGCTAGAAACCAAATATGAGTGAGTACATCCCATGTTCCTCTTTTTGGGTCTGGCTTACCTCACTCAGGATAGTGTTTTCTATTTCCATCCATTTGCCTGCAAACTTCAAATAGTCCTTGTTTTTTACTGCTGAGTAGTACTCTAATATGTATACATTCCATACTTTCTTCATCCATTCTTCAATTGAAGGGCATCTAGGTTGTTTCCAGGTTCTGGCTATTACAAACAATGCTGCTATGAACATAGTAGAGCATATATTTTTGTTGCATGATAAGGCCTCTCTTGGGTATATTCCCAATCCTTGGTAGAATTTTTAAGGTCACTTATATAAACTATCATATTATCAGCAAATAGTGAGAGTTTGACTTCTTCATTTTCTGATTTGTATCCCCTTGATCTCCTTTTGTTGTTTTATTGCTCTAGCTAGAACCTCAGTGTTATATTGAATAGATGTGGAAAGAGTGGACAACCTTGTTACTAATTTCAGTGATATCATTTTGAGTTTCTCTCCATTTAAATTGTTGACTATTGGCTTTACAGTTGGATCTTATGGAGGTGTGTCCCCCCCTTTCAAGATAGGGTTTCTCTGTGTAACCTTGGATGTCCTGGAACTTGTTCTATAGATCTGCCTGCCTCTGCTCCCTGAGTGCTGAGATAGAAAGTGTGTACCACTCCTCACCACTATCCACCCAGCTTGGAGGTATTTTCCCAATTGAGGTTCCCTCTTTTTAGATAATTTTAATTCGTGTTGAGTTGACCTAACACTAGCCAGTACATTAGGTGAAGGTGCTTGCCACAGAGGACAATGACCTGAGTTTCATCCCCAGAACCCACACGGTGGAAGGGGAGAACTAACTTATGCAAGCTGTCCTCTGATATTCACACAATACGTACACAAAATAAATAATCCCAATTCTCTTCATAAGAGCCCACAGGGCAGGATCTGGTGAACTTTGCAACATTCTTGCCCTGCTCTCCTCCCCTCTCTTCTTGTGTTTCTCTCAGTTCCAGCTGGTTGTCCTTCTAGGCAGAGCACAGCCTCGGGACCTTTGCGCAAGCCCTATCATTTACCTAGAATGTGTTTTTTCTTTCTCCTAAGGTCTGTGCTCAAGTCCCACTTCTTTAGAGAGGCCTCTTCTGTCACCTTGCCTTCACCACAGGTTGTATGTAGAATTTGCCTTCTGAAGTTGCCCATTTTTAATTATTCATCATGGAAGATAGCCAGCATTTGTTGAACAAATATATGTTGCACAGCAGATAATTGGGGGGAAAGGCAGAAAATGAACGAGAAAAACCCTATCCCAGGGTGACTTAGGAAGCTGGTAACAAATGCTGCCAAGAGCAGTTTTGTCAGGCCTGAGTCAAGCAAGGACTCCCAAAGATCTCAGGCATCTGGGAGAAGCAGGTCCACATAGATTACCTAAGCTTTGTCTTGTAGCTTTCCATTTGACCCAACTAATAGGGAGCTAGCTACCAGCGGCATTAGAAGAGGGAGAAGAGGAAGGCTGCATGCATTTCATCTCTTTCCCTGTGTGGCTCACATCTATGTCTGTGCTCCTGAAAGGGAGGTATATGGCTGTGAGGCAGCCTTGTTCACATAGTCCTGTTTGGTTCAGATTCCAGTAACCATTGAAGGCCCTTGATCCAGGGTCTAGGACTGGTAATAGCTCTTAGCTGTTTCTATCCTCCAGAGTTCTTCCTTCCTTCCTTCTTTCCTTTCATCCATCCTTCCTTCCTTCCTTCCTTCCTTCCTTCCTTCCTTCCTTTCTTTTCAAGACAAGGTTTCTCTGTGTAGCTCTGACCATCCTGGAACTCATTCTGTAGACAGGCTGGCCTCAAACTCAAGAGATTCGCCTGCCTCTGCTTCCTAAGTCCTGAGATCAAAGACATGCACCACCCCACCCCATTCAGGCTGTTTCTATTAAGCCAGCCTCACTTTGTCAGAACATTCTGTTTGAATCTATTGTGAAACCCAGGGCTGTATATATAGATATCCCTGTGGAAGTGATCTACCACCAAATCACTCCCCTAGCTCATAAACTTTTTATTTTATTTTTTTTTATTTTTATTTTTTACTCTTTCACAACGGAGATTTTATTGGTTGAGGAGTAAAGTACACAGACATTTCAATTCTTAAAACATGTACCCAAACTCTGAGGAGTCATACATTGTGTTCACGTACCCAAAAGAGCCATGTGTTGTTTCAAGTGATGTTCCACCCCCAAACTTGGCAAGTCTTCCCCAAGACCTCACATAATAAGCTGCTCACAATCCTCAACTCCACTGACTCACCATTTTATGCCACGCACAGGACACACTCCCAAGTTCAATGTTTCACAGCACATTGTTACACTTGTTAGGAAAATGGACTGCCATAGGCAGACAGTCCTGACAGGGTAAGGACCAAGGAGTGGGTTTTTAGCCAACAGTTCTACGAAACACGACACTGGATATAACGGAAAATATTGCAGACACAAACGCACGACCGAGACTCCAAATTACCACTTAGTATATGCTTTGTGTTGTAGGATATAAAACTAGCCCCCTCTACGGAATGTTATGGTGACCCCCGAGACAGTCACAGCCTCTCTTGATTCAGTATCCTGCTATTTTCTGGTTGTACCAAAAAATAAACAACCAGCAAGTGATTTAACCTCTTAAAAAAAATCATTTACACTTAAAAAATGGGATGAGGCAGGATTTCTCCCCACCTTTTAAAAATGTTTCTAGAGCTACTAAAAAACTCGCATTTACAAAATAGTCCATAAAAATATTCCTCTGGATTGTACAAGAAGGGAGGCGGGGACACTGACAGACATGATGGATGGTTAGTCGGACTTGGCTTCTTTCTCTTCTCCTTCAGAGGCTGGACTCTGGTTCTCCGTCTCTCCATTCTCTGCGGGCAGATCCGTGGTTTGCTGGTCGGCCACTTCAGCTTGTTTGCCCTTTGCTCCCCGCTTCCCTTTTGCTTGCACTTTTTTATCCGATGACTTATCCTTTCCCGCGGCCTTTTTCGGCTTCGCGTCCACCTTGGCAGGGGCGGGCTTGGCCGACAGCCTCGCGGAGCGGCGCTTGGGCTCCGCCTTCGCCGCTCCGTCCGCGCTAACCTTCCTCTTGGGCATCTTGGCGGCGCTGGATGGGAGGCGCGTGCGAGGCCGAACCTGTCACGGAGCCGCCGCTGCACGGTCTCTCATAATCTTTTTAAACAGTGATAAATTGAGGGACTGGAGAGTTGGCTCAGCTATTTGACTCACTGGCTGCTCAGTTCCCAGAACCCATATGGTGGTTCACAACCATCTGTATCTCCAGTCCCAGGGTATCTGATGCCTCCTTCTGGCCTTCTCAGGCACTGCATGCATGTAGTGCACAGACATACATGCAGGCAAACATTCATATACATACAAAATAGAAAAAAATCTCAAAAAATCGAATCGGCATAGTCTTGCATGTAATGCCTACACTCAGGAGGTTAAGGCAGGAGGATCAGCTCAGGGCTAGTATGGTCTATAAAGTGAGATACTGTCTTTAAAAAAACAACACAAAACAAAATGGTGAAGGCTGAGGAGTTGGATCAATGATTAGGAGCATTTATTGCTCTTGCAGAGAACCTGGTTCAGCTCTCAGCACCTGCATGATGATTGTAACTCCAGTTCCAGGGGTAGCTGACACCTTCTTCTGAACTCCTTGGGCACCAGGCACACACATGTTATATAGACATACATGTAGGCAGAACATTCATAAGCATAATTTTAAAAAAAAAGGCTTAGGCAGGTAAATGTATGTGGCACCAAATCCGATGACTGGAGTCTGGTCCCTGGGACTCCAGTAGCAGAATGAGAGAACCATGGTTGTCCTCTGATCTCCATGCAAACTGGCCCCCTCCCTCACATCATATATGTATGCACACATAGAAGCAGATACACAGATCTAGGAAAAGAAAAAAATAACAAGAGAAAGAAAGAGTTTGGAGCTAGATATAGTAGCACAGGCCTGTAATCCCAGAGCTTGGGAGGTGGAGGTGGGCGGGTCAGGCATTTTAGACCACCCTCAATAACATTTGAGGCCAGCCAGGACTACATGAGGCACTGTCTCAAAAACAGAAAGAAAAAAAAACCCATATCATTAGTTTTTATGACTAGCTACTATTCTATCACCCATATGAGGGGCTTTCCTTTTTCTTCAATGGGTCAGTAAGATGGAAAATCTTACTGATCATGCCTAGTGCTACTGTATGAACAAAAGTGAACATGTGCATGTGCTTTCAACTCTCTGGGGTCTGTGCTTAGGAGTGGAATCTCTGAGTGACGTGATCATTCTGTGCTGAACTTCTGGAGCCCCTGCTCCACCCCTCCACATTCCCACCACCGGTGTCAGAGAAGTGCAAGCTATTTTTTTGCGTTGTTTTTCAAGACAGAATTTCTCTGTGTAACAGCCCTAGATGTTCTTGTTCTATAGACCATGCTGGACTCAATCTCACAGAGATCCACCCGCCTCTGCCTCTTAAGTGCTGGGATTAAAAGTGTGTGCCTCCACCGCCCGGCCAAGGAGGGCAAACTCTTGTTCTCATTCTCATCTGATGTCAGCTTTGGAAGCCATGGGAAACGTCTTTCTATTTTATTTTGAAAGTTCCGTTTATTTATTGGAAGAGGTGTACCATCGGCAGTGTGGATGTTAGAGGACATCTTGTAGGAGCTGACTCTCTCTTTTCATCAGGGTGTCCTAGTTAGGGTTACTATTGCTGTGATGAAACAACACGACCAAGAGCAAGTTGGGGAGGAAAGAGTTTACTTGGCTTACACTTTGGGATGGCTGTTCATTATTAAGGAAAATCAGGACAGGAACTCAAAGAGGGCAGGAGCCTGGAGGCAGGAGCTGAAGCAGAGGTCATGGCAGGGGTGCTGCTTACAGACTTGCTCAGCCTGTTTTTTTTTTTTCTTTTATATATGGAATCCAGGACCACCAGCCCAGGTCCTATCCACAGTTGGCTGAGTCCTGACCCATTAATTACTATTTTAGAAAACATTCTACAGGCTTGACTACAGCTTGATTCTGTGGAGGGATTTTCTCAGTGGAGGATTTCTCCTCTGATGACTCAAGCTTGTATCAGGTTGACATAGAACCAGGCAGCGTAATGTGGGCCATGGGGATCAGACTCAGGCTTTCAGCCTGGCCATCAGGAAGCTTTACCCATTGAGCCATCTTTTTGACCTAAAAAACTTTTAAAAGATTTTTCTTTTTAAGACAGTCTCTGTATATAGCTCGACTGGCCTAGAATTCACTATCTGGCCTTGAACTCACCAGTCTGCCTCTGCTGCCCACTTTTTTACAATAAAAAATTCTTTAATTATGCTTAATTGTGGTAGAGCATGTGTGTGCACATGGGCGCAGTGCCTGTCAGGTCAGAAGAGGGAGCTGGAATTGCAGGTGATTGTGGGTTGCTTACCATGAGTGCAGTGAACTGAGCCTGGGTCCCCCTCCAGCACTGCAAGTGCTCTTAACTGCTGAGCCATCTCTCCAGACCCTGGAAAGACTTTTTAAAAAGTTAATGATGCTGGGATAGCATCACACACCTTTAATTCCACGGAAGGCAGAGGCATGGTGGAGCTCCAGGAGTTCAATACCAGCCTGGTCTACATAGTGCATTCCAGGACAGCTGGGCTTATGTAGTGAGACCTTGCCTCAAACCTGATTTTTAAATGAGTTCTTTGCATTTCATACGTGTATCACTACATTTTGAGCACATTCATCCCTCTGTCTCACTCTCACCCTTTCTCCCCAACAATTCCCCCTCCCACTTTCTTGTTTACTTTATGATTTAATAGGGGCTTCTTGCATAAGCAATGTCAGGGGGTGCCATCTTCAGGAACACTAATTAGCCCCTGCTGTGCTCTGCTTCTGGGGTCCACACAGCTGTCCGGAACCATCCCCTGAGTTTTGCCATTGCTTCTGTCCCATGCGGTTTTCTGGTCTCACTCCCATTCTGCCTCTTTTCTTTTGCCCACTCCTATTCTGTGAAGTGGGAGGTGGACCCGTGTGAACTCCTCTGTGCGGGCCCAGTGATTTTTGCGTTGGTTTCAACCACAGTAGGCTTTAGAGGGAAGGAGGAAAATGAGGGGCTCTGTCCAGGGACCCTTTGGTGACCTAGTGATCACATAGCTTTGTATTTTTGAAAGGCTCAGGGTCCTTGCGATGGACCATTCATGTGATGTTACCCGTCACTACCCTTCCTTAATCTCCACCTCCAGGTCGGTGTCTGTCTGTCCTTGTTGTCACCCAGAGCTTTCTCCATCCACAACCTTGTCCTTCTCCTTCACCCAAGTGACCCAGCCACCCACTCCCATGTTGTCTACTTTCTTCCCGGTGAGGTAACTCAGACTTTCCCATGTGTCCTGCTGCCTAACCAAACATCCCACGGCCCTTGTGGACTGAAGGTGACTGCCTCGGAGTTTTCCTCAGCACCGCTGACACTGTGACCCATTACTCTCTGTGGCTGGGGTGGGGGTGGGGTGAGCTTGGTAGGACATTGAACAGCGTCTCGTCTCCACTGAGGATATGCCAGTGCTGCCTTTTCCCCTAGTGTGACAACCGCAAGTATCAGCAGATACGCCCATGTCTGTTTGGCTAGCTTGAATTAGTTCCCAAACTCAAAGAGCCAATATTTGCTCCTTGCCAGATGGTGGGCTCAACACCCTGCGCACACCATCCCACTTCACCATCCATTTCATCTGCAGAAGGATGGGTGGCTCAGGGCACAGCACCACATAGCCAGGAAGCCCACTGCCAGTGCGTCTACACCCAGACTGGCTTATTCCTCTTTCCTGGTATCCATTTGTCTTCTCCAGTCCTACATCCAGCCTATGACCGAAGTGGCTATGGGTCTTGGGCCTCAGTCCCAGCATCTCTGTGGCCTTCCACCAGGTCTCCACTAGCTACCTTCAGCCACTGGAAAGATCCTTCTCAAACTCTCTGCATTTGGGAATTGGTGTGTCTCCCCCATGTCCCCTGTAAAGTCTCCGTTAGCATCATCGGCAAAACTAAAACCGCACAGCTAAAAAGATATAAGTACTTTCTAATATGTTTTAAATCCAGGCAAGCAATATGGGGGGCTCTTCTGCTCAGACACCATCTGTGACTCCCCATTGCCCATCAGATCAACCCATGCCCACTGAAACGGACCCCCAAAGCCCTTCCAGCCTCCTCATCTCTCACACCCCAGGCCAGGAAAAGCTACTTGCCAGACTACACCTTCTGGTTTCTCTGTGCCCGAGCCCCACCCCCTCTGGTGAACCTGTTGAAATTCAACCTCTCCCTACAGGCCTAGCTCAAATGTCACCTGCTTCAGGCCACCTGGTCTGCCCTCCCTTCTGTGGCTTCCAAGCAGAAAACTTCGATTATTTCTAATTCTAGTTCTTTATGGCCGATCCCCACCTTCCAGGGCAGAACGAGACAGGGTTACTATAGACAGAAAGAAATCTTTGAAGTGGAGGCCAAGTGGAACTTCTTCAGTTGGTTCTTCCCTCTGTCTGTCAACTGGCCCGAGTCAGCAGCTGACCTAGTCCAGCCATTTGGTCTGTCTCACATCTAAGGGCGGGGCCAACTGGATACCTTTGGAGCAGCGGGGCTGGCCAAGGAGAGTATCCTGGTGCAAGGTCAGGGTGCCTGTGAGTGGGTGAGTTGGGTTGGGGTGGGAACTAAATAGTCTAATTCTTCTGGAGCTCCTTCCTTCATCTTTATTTTTTTCATTTAAAATTTTATATTTTTAGATTATTATTTATTCTATTTTATATACATGATTGTTTTTGCCTGCCATGTATGTTTGGGCATCATGTGCATGCCCGGTACCCTCAAGCTCAGAAGAGGGTGTTTCATCCCCTAAACCGGAATTACAGATGGTTGTGAGCTGCATCGTGGGTACTGGGAACTGAACTCGAGCCATCTGTGTTTATTTATGTAGTGTGTGGGTCACAGTGGCTTGTGGTGGGCCTGTAGTGGTCAGAGGACAACTTGTGGGTGTTGGTTCTCTCCTTCCATCACGTGAGTCCTGGGGATTGAACTCAAGAACTCATGATGGGTGGCAACCGCCTTTGACCTGATGAGCCATCTGATTTGCTCTTTTACTTTTTTCCCTTTAAAACGATTATTATTCTTACTTAAAGATTTATTTATTTAGTGTGTGTGTGTGTGTGTGTGTGTGTGTGCGCGCGCGCGCGCGCGTCTGTGTAAGGACATACACACATGAGTGCAGAGCCCCTGCCTCCTCTTCCCTGGAATTCATTGGCGACTGAACAGCAATCGCTTTAAACCTCTGAACCCTCATTCTAGCTCCCCTTTCCCCAACACTCCCTTTCCCTTTTACATATATTGCAACATTTATAAATAAATAAATAAATAAACAAACACACACACGTTGCGAAAGGATTTCTTTCCTTAAGTAGCCCAGGCTGGCCTGGAATTTGCCATCCTGTTACCAAGTGATGGGACAACGGAGATGAGAGAGGGCTTGGGAGTCTGGCGGAACAGCTGTAGACTCAAGAGGGCAGATAGGGCCGGGTCCAGGAAAAGCAGGTAGCCCCCACCTCAGCTGGATGGAACTTGAGAACTCTTGAGAGCCCTCAAAGAGCACTCCTGTTGGACAGTGAGGGTCTCAGAGGTGATGGTTTAGGGAGTCCAGTGCAAGCTTGGGAGCCAGTTCTGCCTTGGGGCTCTGAAGGATTGGTGTGCGAGATGGGTGACCCTGAATGGTAAGGAAGCTCTATCAGGAGCCAGGACCAAGGAGCCAGCACCAAGGTTCGGGGATGTTAGCTGTCTGAGTCTTCATGACTCCTCCATCTCTGTCTGTTAAGCTCTTGCTTTTGGCACCTGTCCCCGCCTAGTTTAGTGCTCTGGATCTTGGGGGCCAGCCTGGCGAGCGACAGGGCAGGGGCGTTGCCGTATGGGCGTGGCCCCGCCACTGAGAGGAAGGGCTCAGGGCTCAGTCCGGCGGGTTTAAAGGGCTGGGGCTGTCAGACCGCGTTGTCAGAGCCGAGGTGGTGGCACTTGCAGATCTGGATCTAGATCGAGCGCGGCAGGCTGCGACCCGGGTGAGTGAGCCGGTCCAGCGGCATTGGTCTGAGCAGGGCGGGGCGTCCATCTTTGGGCGCAGCCAGTTCCAGGACCCACGACCAGCGGGTGAAGTTGAATGACCAGGACACTGGTGGAGTGAGATGTCGGTGTATCCCAGAAGGTTGCTGGGGTTATACCCTTTTAAATTTTCTGAGCGCTCCCGGTGTCCTGGAGAGGGTGCATCTTAGGCCAAAAATTTTTGCTCTGGGACACCTCTTTAGCAGCTGCTTGAGTCGCTGGCAGACTGTCATGAAAAGGAGGCCTGAGCTCTGAGCCGGCATGTAGTTCAGCGGTACAAGTTTTTAAAGCATACTTGAAGTTGTTTATGCTGTGGATGAAATTCATCTGCCTGTAGATGCTGTGTCCATCCACAGAAGTGTCAGCATCTCCAAGTTCCCTTTTTTTTCCCTCTCGAATAAAGTGGTGGCCCAGCCCCTCTGTGTTTGGCTATGAGTTTTGGAAATCAGTCAAAGGTGGTATTTATCCCAAAAGTGCTGACTGGTGTCTCCATTGATGGGGTTGGCCAGCTTGGACCTTGCAAGGGGCTGTGGCTCATTACCTGGGGGATTTCTGGCTTGAGGTGAGTGATAGGAAGGAAGAGACTGTGCGGGCAGTGGGGGTGGGGGTGGGGTCCTGACTCAGAGTCCCTTTCTGGTCTCTCTACTTTCGTAGTTCACTGTGCTCGCTTTGTCCCACAGTGAAGCTCTCTCTCCATGTTTGCCCTCCACTCCCTATTTATCTGTCTTGAAGCTGACTCTAGCAAGAGCTTGTGACACCTAATGTCTTGAAGATAAAACCCCTGAGATTCCTGCCCAGACTCTGATGTGATCGACTGGGGAGGACTAGAGAAAGTGAACACATACCTGTGGACACTCAGTGGGCAAGCTGGGATTGGAACAAACCAACCCTGCCTGACCTCAACATCCTGAGCCACTTTCTGATGGCCTTGACATCTCTGTAGAGCCTAGCTTAGGTTTCCGAGTGGTAACATTAGCCGTGGGCTCATGTCATGGTGTTGACCGGAGTTGGGAACCGCAGAGGGGCTCGGATGACCTGGAAGATATGAGACCTCATCTCTCCTGTGTTCCGTAAATCTCAGATGTCCAGGTAGCAGGAATGAATATGTTTACAATTTCAAGTGGTGCCATACTTGTAGTGAGTGAACACTTCATTTTTTAAAAAAATTTTATTTGTGTGTGTGTGTGGGGGGGGGGGCACAAGTGTGAAAGTCATAGAACACTTTCAGGAGTCTGTTCTCTCCTTCAAGTACGTGGGTGTCAGGAACTGAACCCAGGTTCTTAGGCTTGGCAGCAGGTACTTCTACTCACTGAGCTATCTTGATGACTCATAAACCTTTTATATGTCATCATAGCTTTGTGAGGTGGAGAAATATGATTCCTGTCTGAAGCAACCAAGGCTCAGAGAGGCATAGACGCCTGCCTCAAGTCACACAGCCACAAGGGGAGAGAGCACTATAGAATCCCTTCCTTGGCTCGTGTCCAAGTGTGGCCATGTTTGCAATAGTAGGCAGAGGTCATAACATCCCAGGCTGCCAGTAACCTTAGGACTTCTTTTAGGCTGGGTGGGGGTGGTGCACACCCTTATCCCCAGGACTCAGGAAGCAGAGACAGGCAGATCTCTGTGAGTTTGAGGCCAACCTGATCTTCAGAGTTCCAGAATAGCTAGATATACACAGAGAATCCCAGTCTCAAAAAATCATACTAAATAAAAAAATTACTAAATACTTCTTTTGAAGGCAGGACCTATTTAGGGACAAGGAATCTACATGCATCAAGTCTGTGTTCAACTCTTCCCTGCTTGCTTTGACAACTCGGTTCTGTTCTCATCTGTTATAATCGATCCTGAACTCTCCCTCTAATTTCCAGAAATTTGGCACGTTCAGTGTGGAGAAGCAGACCCAAAAGGCTGCTTTCAGTTCAGACCTGGAGTCTGGCCTTTTGTGGGGAGAGGAGTCCCTATGATGAGGCTGATGTTTTGTGTTGAGAGTCAAGGTTAGGCTGGGATGAGAAGCAGATTGCCTTGACTATTGGCTACGAGAGGAAGGCTGGTTTGTGGGGTGAGATCTTTGGGGTGTTCCTATGCCAAGCCCTGACCAATGCCCGGTATTCAGGAAAAGGCATGTATGCAGTACCTGAGCAGAGCCCATGTCCGAGTTCTTTCTTGTGAGCCCACACACCTTGTACAGCAAGTCCCTGGCCGGTGACTTGCCAGTGGAACCTGACAAACCAGCCCTCCCTGGGTGTGGGTTGGGCTAGGCCAGGCTGCAGGACTGGTTGATGGTACCACCTATGCCAGATAAGGCAGCCCCAGCAGAGTGGGAGGATGTTGTGACCCGGCAGGCTGGGTATCTTGCTGATATCAGGATGACACTGGGAGCTTGTTAGGGAGAAATGGCCCCTGCCAGTCTCCCACAGCCTTCCTAGGGTCTGGGTTTTAAATCCATGCCACTTTTTTTATTTTGGGGAGAGGGTGTCTCTTGTAGCCCAGACTAGCCTCAGACTGACTTTGTGGCTGAGGATGACCTTGAACTTCTGATCCACCTGCCTCTACCTCCCAGGTGCAGGGATGCCAGGCAGGGATGCCACCATACCTGGTTTTCTGTGATGCTGGGAATCAAACCCAGGGCTTCATGTTTACTAGAAAAGCAACCCATCAGTTGAGCTATACCCTCAGTCCCATTTCCTCAACCTCTGCAAAGTACTAATAAGATGTGGGAACTGGTTCATGCCTGCCATCCCAGCACTTCAGAGGCTGAGGCAGGAGGATTTTGAGTTCCAGGTCAGCCTGGACTACAGAGCAAATTTTGGACTAGCTTAACCTATGGGACACTATTTCAATCCAAAACTAAAACCCAAAATCAACCATGAAATCGTGGTCATAGGAATGGCTAACATACATTCTATGTGTATTTAACATGTCCTCACGTACCACCGAATTCTCCTCCCAACAACTCCAAGAGATAAATCTAGTTGTTGTTATGTTGCTATATATTTTTGATTTATATTTATGAAACGGGGTCTTACTATGTAGCTTTGGCTGGTCTGAAACTCACTTTGTAGACAAGACTAACCTTGAATTCTCAGAGATTTATTTGCCTCTGTCTCTCTAGTGCTGGTATTAAAAGTATGTACCACCACATCCAGCCCCAAATTCTTAAATTTTATCACATTTATTAGTGTGTGTGTGTGTGTGTGTGAGCAAGCACCTTTACACACTGAGCCTGAGCCCTCTTGCTGGACCCTTAAAAAGAAAACAAACAAAGTCTTACTGTATAGCTCAGGCTGGCCTCAAACTCTCAATCATCTTGTATCGTACCTCAGTCTCCCAAATGTTGGGATTGCAGCCTGCATCATGAGCACACCTGGGTTTTGTGTTGTTGTCTTCCTTCCTTCCTTCCTTCCTTCCTTCCTTCCTTCCTTCCTTCCTTCCTTCCTTCCTTCCTTTCTTCCTTCCTTCCTCTCATCCTCCCTCTGTCCCCCCTCCCTCTCTTTTTCTTTCTTTCTAATTGTGTGTGCACGCATGTGTATGTGAGGTTTGTGCACATGAATGCAGGTACCTGTGGAGGTCAGAAGGAGGCGTCAGCTCCCCTAGAATTGGAGTCATAGGCACTTGTGAGTTATTTAATGTGGGTGCTGGGAACTGAACTCTGGTCCTCTGGAGGAGCAGAATGTTCTTTTAATCTGGCTTTCAGGCATTGAACTGACATCATCAGACTTGTGTGGCAAACACTTTTATCCACTGAAATACCTTTTGGGCCCCCTATATGTATTTTTTTTTATTAAGGCTTAGCTATTCAATATAAAACTAACTTTTTTGGTGTTAGGTGCTCACACTCCAGCACCTTGCTGCATCCCTTGCTTGAAATAAACCCCATTACTGTGCACAGTGGATATTTGATTCTAGCACCTGCACAATGGTGGTACCTGCCACCTCTTCGGGGCTCCAAAGGAGACCTCGTGCCCATTAGCGTCACTTCCCATTCTCTCTCCCCTGTCCCTGACACTCACTCATCTGCTTTCCCTCTGTGTGGACCTGAGATGACCTGTAGGTCCTTCACGTCTGCCCTCTGTCATGTAGAATCATGTCTGCAGGTCCATCCATGTTCTAACAGCGCATTCTTCTTCATGTTAAACAGCGCGTGGTGTGAATATGTCATGTCTTATCTGTCTTTTCATCTCTGCTGGGCACTTGGAGTTTTCCTCTTCTTGACAGTTGTTAATCACACTGGTATGAAAATTCTTTGAATACTTGTTTTCCGTTACATCTAAAAATGGTCATGTGATAATATAAGGTTTAACTTTATGAGAAAGAACCAAGTTGTTTCTTGTGGTGGTTGTGCCTCAAAACTTTTTTTTGTTTCTTTTTTTGTTTGTTTGTTTTTTTGAGACAGAATCTCACTATTTTAGCTCAGGCTGTCCTGGAACTCACAAAGAGCTGCCTCTCAAATGCTGGGATTAACGGCCCATGTGAAGGTTTGAAGACAACTTGGAGGACGTGGTTTTCTACTCCCACCATGTGGGTAACAGGGGTTGAACTCAGGTTGCCAGACTAGGCATCAAGCACCTTTACCTGTGAGCCATCTTTCTGGCCCTCAAAACTTTGTAGTGTATGTGTGTGTGTGTGTGTGTGTGTGTGTTGGAAGTCATCTTCTTTGGAGTTGGGAGGTACTCCCATGTTAAAAGAGTATGTGGCTCAGTGGCAGAATGCTTTTTCAGCATGTGCGAGGCCCTTAGCTCCATCCTTAGAACAGAAAAACAAACAAAAACTAATTAACTAATAATTTCCAAATGGACTATTTATGTAATTTTCATTATTTTTTAAAAATATGTGTGTGCGCACGCACATGCATACAGTTATAGGTGCCTATGTGGAGCAGCCCAGCGGAGGACCTCACTCTCCGACTTATTCTCTTGAGACAAGGTCTCTCGCCGAGCCTGGGGCTCACTGGTGTTGGTAGGCAGACCACTGATGAGCCTGAGTCATCCTGCTGTCTCCACCCACAGCAGCGCTGGGCGGTTCAAGCAGCCATGTTGGCTTTTTGTGTAAGTGCTAGAAATCTTACCTGAGTTCCTCATGCTTGCTTAGCAAGTGCTCTTATCCACTGAGCTATTTCCAGCTCTGATTGATTCTCTCTCTCTCTCTCTCTCTCTCTCTCTCTCTCTCTCTCTCTCTCTCTCTCAAGCAGGGTCTGGATCTGTAGCCCAGGCTGGCCTGGGACTCATGATTGTCCTGAATTACAGACATGCTCCATCATTCTTGATTCCAATGAACCTAAGTGGTTTTATTTTTAAAAATTACATTAATTAGGTGAGTCATGGTAGTCTCTGCCTTTAATCTCAGAACTTGGAAAGCAGAAGCAGGCATATCCCTGTGAGTTCAAGGCCAGCCTGGTCTACACAGGAGGATCCAGGCCAGCAGATGCTACGTAGTGCGACCCTATGTAAAAACAAAACAAAACAACAAAACACAATTATTTATATTGGTGGGGTGACAAATATGCCAGGGATCATGTGTAAGGTTCAAAAGACAGCTTGAAGGTGTTGGTTCTTTCTTCCACCATGTGGGGATAGGAGGTTGAATTCATTGTCAGGGTTGGAAGCAAACCTTTTATCTGCTGAGCCAGGCCCCTCAATGCACTGTTTACCAAGGCCTTCCTTAGGGATCCAGTGAACCTTTCCACATTATTCCCATTTATTTTTTCAGATGAGGATCCTGAGGAGAGTCTCACTTGGACACCACAGTGCCTTCTCCCAGGGGTAGAACTGGGAGCATGTCGGGTGCGCTGGAGCCCACACTTGGCATGGGATGAGGAGAGGTGGGCACAGGACTTCAGAACACTTCTTATCCTTGCACAGTGCCCCTGTGTTGTACCCTGCCCCCAGAACTAATGCCAAGAGTCCTCTAGCCCAGATTCCTCCCCATGGTAACTCCTTTATCCATGCCAAAACCTCAGCTTGACATGGCTTTTGCTGTGTCTGCACTGAGTTGTGTTCTGACTTCCTCCAAATGCTGCTGGCCAGAGGAAATGAATGGCTGTGAAAGCTACAGCCTAGGGCTGGTACTCGCTCATTATTCTGAGAGTGATGGCGGGGTGGAGGCTCACTGGGTGAAATAGGCTGGTGACAGGGCTGGGTTTGGCAACGAGAAGGAGCTGGCGTGGGCAGAGCAGGGGAAAGGCATGCAAGCGGAAGGAACAGCATACGCAAAGTCTTAGAGGTGAAAACCAGCTTGGCCTGTGGCCAGTGTAGACTGGAACTGTCAAAGACCGTGAGTGAGGAGGAGAGGGGAGCAGGAGACAATACTACAAGGATAAACGGGAGCCAGCCCATACAGGCTGTCATGGTCCAGGCAAGGTGTATGAATGTCATTCAGAGTGTAGTGGGGACTCTTGGGAGGGTTTTGAGCAGGGGAATTTTATGATCTGATTTAAATTTTATGATTTTAGAAACATTTTTCATTTTTTTGGTGTGTGTGTTGTTATGGTCCACCCTGTGGAAATTGAAATCAGGTTGCCCAAGTTAGCAGCAAGCACTTTTATCCACTGAGACTTCTTGCTGGCCCCTGATTTTATTTCCAGAAAATGCTTTTAGCTCCTGTATTTACTTTGGAAGATTGTGGGAGCAAGAGCAAACCAGTGGTGTATAGCTACAGTGGCAGGCAGATGTGGGGTGAGAAGATGGGCCTGAAGAACTATTCTGCATTGCAAAAGAATCCACAGGCACATGGCATTCCTTTGAGGCAGTGATTGTGAAACTTGGGCTTTTAAAAAAAAATCTGTTAACTATTGATGCAACAGGAGCTGAACAAGGCTAGTCCCTGAATATATTTGTTGAATTGATCCACTTAGAAAAAGGTACTAAAAAGAATTGTTTGTAGGGAGGGGCTTTGTAATCTGAAAATCTCCCTCCTTTTTCTTTTGTTTAAAACTATATAAAAGCATTTTACTGTAGTGGTGTTTAATATGGAAATGGTATTGTTAGAAATAATTTTCTTCTAGTGTTTTTAAAGATTTATTTTATTTGTGTGTGTGCGCGCATGCACGTGCGTGTGCGTGTGCGTGTGTGTGTGTGTGTACGTCTATGTGCCCTCATGAGTGCAGGTGCCTTTAGAAGCCAGAGGCTTTGGAATCTCCTGGAGCTGGATTTATCTGTTGTGAGCTGGCTGTTGTGTGTGTTGAAAACTGAATTCAGGTCCTCTGCAAGAGCAGCAAGTGCTTTTAACGGCTGAGACATCTCTCCACACAGAGCCATCTCTCCAGCCTTCTTCTCTCTCTTTCTTTCTTTCTTTCTTTCTTTCTTTCTTTCTTTCTTTCTTTCTTTCTTTCTTATGTCTAATTTGGATGTAGGAAGGGGGTGAGGCAAATCTGAGAGTTTGACATTCTTTCAAACACATCAGGGGAAACTCACTATTAGGTACCGAGGCATGGGAATCAGCTCTGATATGAGGTTCTGAAGACCTGGGAGTCAGGTGGAGATCCCAGGGAGGTGTATACAAGAAGAAGGGGAAACATCGATAATTTTCATGGCAAAGAGGACTCCACACAGACCTGGAAAAAGACCCTTGGTGAGGGAGAGAATGTTGGAAGTGGGAACTACTAAGGGGCTCTGAAGCAAGGCTGAAACAGTGGGGACCCATGGAGGAGGGTGGCAGAGCTTAGGACTGGCAGGCATTTAGGAAGCTGATATGGTAGGGCTGGTCGATGGTTTAGCTGGGCAAGCAAGCAGATCTGAGTTCAGGGCCCAGCACCCACATAAAAAGCTGGGCACGACAGTGTGTATCCTCCCCTCTGAGGAAGCAGGGACAGGAGACAGTGGTGGTAGGGTAGGGGACAATTGAGAAAGAAGCCCGACATGGATCACATACGCACAAACACAGAACTTGAAGAAAGAAAGGAAGGAAGGAAGGAAGAAAAGAAAGAAAGAAAGAAAGGAAGGAAGGAAGGAAGGAAGGAAGGAAGGAAGGAAGGAAGGAAAAGCTGCTCATGGTGGTTTATGCCTGTAATCCCAACATTTAGAAGCTGCGGCTGGAGGATCTGTAGCTCAAGGCCAGTCTGGGCCCCCAAAAAATAACTAAATGAAGTTGGGGAGATGGCTCAGTGGGTAAAGGTACCTGCCACCAAGCCCGACCACTTGAGCTCAATACCTAGGACCCACATTAGCAGGAGGAAAAAGCCAGTTCTTGACTCCACACATGAGCTGTGGTGTACTTGCCTCCTCAGTACATACATAAATAAGTAAATATAATTAAAAAAAAACAAAACAAAGACAGAAAAATAGGAGGGGTGGAGGAAGGAAAAAAGCCACCCACTCCCCATGCCCCTATCCTGATCCCGGCAGTGAGAAAGTACCTCATTGGAGCGATGGCTCAACAGGTGAAGTAACGTGTTATAACCCTTGAAAGCCTGAGTTTGATCTCCTGATCCCATATGGTGCAAGGAGAGGACCGATTCTTGCAAGTTGTCCTCTGTCCTCAGCATGGCCCCAGGACGGACAGGGACACACACACACACACACACACACACACACACACACACACACACGCATGCACACACACACACACACACACACACACACACACACACACACTCTGTGAGTTCAGTGAGTTCAAGGCCAGCCTGCTCTACAAAGTGAGTTCCAGGAAAGCCAGGGT
The DNA here is from genome assembly GCF_014885135.2 of Alexandromys fortis. Classification (NCBI taxonomy): domain Eukaryota; kingdom Metazoa; phylum Chordata; class Mammalia; order Rodentia; family Cricetidae; genus Alexandromys; species Alexandromys fortis. Next base: position 704,712 of record NW_026067934.1, on the reverse strand, counting down.
TACATAGAGGAGCCCTGTCTTGAAAATACCAACACCAAGCCAGGCGGTGGTGGCACACTCCTTTAATACCAGCACTTGGGAGGCAGAGGCAGGAGGATCTTTGTGAGTTTGAGGCCAGCCTGATTTACAGAGCTAGTTTCAGTACAGTAAGGACTACACATAGTAACCCTGTACTTAGAAACTAACAACCCCCCAACCAAAAAACCCCCAAGCCAAAACACCCCCAAAATGACTCAACAAACCAAACCAAATTAAGCCAAACCAAACCAAACCAAAAAACAATAGCAAACTACCTGTAAAATTTTGGAAAAAAAAAAAAAAGGACCTAAATGCCGCTCTCCCCTGCTCCTTGGCAACCTCACTAGATACCTTGTACACCTTGTACCTGGTTGCATCATCGCCTAAGTGGTCTCCTCCCTCCAGAGCCATGGCCACGTTCATCATGGTCACCACTTTAATCCCAACGCCCAGAACTGAGTCACTGGCATCGCTGGGCCCTGAAAGGATTTGCCAAGCAGCTTTCCTCAGAAAGCTGGTGGAGCACCCAGCGTGGGTGTGGCCGTGGAGGCCTGTGGAGCGCCTAGCATAGGTGTGCCTGGCGGAGGCCTTTGAAAACGGTCTCAGTGGGTGCGGTCAGTTACTGGCTGGCTTCCCTGACCTCAGCAGACACAGTTTCTCATCAGCTACTGTTAAACTGTTATGGATACTTCTTAGGGTGTGTGTCCCTGAGGGTTGCCCAGGTGAAACGCCATCCATTTTTTCTCTTTCTACTTTTAAAGGTTTATTTTATGCATAGAAATGTTTTCCTGCATATTTGCCTGTGTATCACACATGTGTGGGGAACCTGAGGAGGTCAGAAGAGGGCACTGGATCCCCTGGAACTGGAGTTGTGGATGGCTGGGAACCGCCATGTGGGTGCTAAGAATGGAACACAAGTGTACTGCAGGAGCAGTCGGTACTCTGTTTAGCCTAGAAGCCATCTCTCTAGGCCTCCCTTTAAAGATTCTTTCTATCTATCTATCTATCTATCTATCTATCTATCTATCTATCTATCTATCTATCTATCTATCTATCTATCTATCTATCTATCTATCTCTGTCTATCTATCATCCATCCATCTATCTATCTATCTATCTATCTATCTATCTATCTATCTATCTATCTATCTATCTATCTATCTTATCTATCTATCTCTGTCTATCTATCATCCATCCATCTATCTATCTATCATCTATCTATCTATCTATCTATCTATCTATCTATCTATCTATCTATCTATCTATCTATCATCTATCTATCTATCTATCTATCTATCTATCTTTATTTTTTTTATGAGACAGGGTTTCTTTGTGTAGTTTTTTTTGGAGTTTATTCCAGAACTCTCCCTTTACACCAGACTGGCCTCGACCTCACAGAGATCCGCCTGCCTCTGCCTGTCGAGTGCTGGAGATTAAAGGCCTGCAAAAATTAAGTGTATGTGTGCATGTCTGTGTGTGGGTATGCACATGTGAATACAGTTGCCTGTGGAGGCAGAGGCTTGGATTCCCTGACATTGCAGCTGCCTGACATCAGGGCTGGGAGTCAATCGCAGGTCCTCTGGAAAAGCAGTATGGTCCTCAGTATTATTTTACTAGTTTTTTTTTGGGGGGGGGTGTAGGGTTCACGTAATCCATGCTAGAATTTAACACAACATGTAGCTGAGGATGGTCTTGAAATTCTAATCCTCCTGCCTCTCCCTCTTGAGTGCTATGATCACAGGCACCAGTCTCCTCTTCCCTGTGATGCAGTGCTGGGGATGAAACCTAGGGCCTTGTGCATCCTAAGAACGTGCTCTACCCATTGCACTATGCCGTCAACCCCTCCTTTTTTGGCATTTATTTGTTTACTTATTTTGATGCAGGGTTGCTGTGGGACAATGGTCTGACCCTGTCACTTGTATTTTAAATAAACACTGATTGGCCAGTAGCCAGGCAGGAAGTAGAGTCGGGACAACGTGAATTCTGGGAATTTCAGTCTGCAGTTGTCACCCAGACACAGAGGAAGCAACATGTGACTGCCTCGCCTAAAAACATACCAAGCCACGTGGCTAACACAGACAAGAATTATGGGCTAATATAAGTTATGAGTTAATAAGAAGCATGAGCTAGGCCAATCAGTTTATGATTAATGTAGACTTCTCTGTGTTTATTTGGACTAATTATCTGTGGGAGCCCGGTGGTGGTGGCGCACACCTTTAATCCCAGCACTCCGGAAGTAGAGGCAGGCGGATCTCTGTGAGTTCGAGACCAGCCTGGTCTACTAGAGCTAGTTCCAGGAAGGCTCTAAAACCACAGAGAAACCGTCTCGAAAAACCAATAAATAAATAAATAGATAGATAAATAAATAAATAAATAAATAAATAAATAAATAGATAGATAAATAAATAAATAAATAAATAAATAAATAAATAAATAAATAAATAAATATCTGTGGGACCTGGTGGGACAGAAACCTCTGTCAACACAAGGTCTCACTCTGTAACCCAGGCTGGCCTTGGACTCAGAGTGATTCCCCTGTCTCAGCCTGCTGAGTGCTCGTAGAAGGGGTGTGAGCCACAGTGCTCGGCTAGCATGACCACTTTGGAGCATCTGCCTGGGACTTGAGGCACTGGAGCAGCTATGCTTCAGTTTGGGGAGTTGCTTACTACTCACTTCTGCCTCCACCTCAGGCCTTCCAAAGAGACACACTTGATTCTCCTGGCCTACGTGTGTGTGTGTGTGTGTGTGTGTGTGTGTGTGTGCATGAGCCTGTGAGTGCATGTGGAGGCCAGATGAAGACTTTTGTTGTCCTGCTCTCTACTTTTTTTCATTGATGTAGGGTCTCTCACTGAACCTGGAGCTTGTCATTTTGGGGCTCCAAGAATCTGCCCATTTCCAACCCTGTGCTTATCTCTGTCCCCCAACACCGGGGTTATAGGTGCACAAGTCACACCTGTTTTTTTTTTAAATTCTATTTACTTTTAATTTTATTACATTTATTTTTGGTATACGTGCATTTATCCATGACTCCTGTGTGAAAAGTCAGCGGACTAGAGCCAGGCGTGGTGGCATACTCTAATCCCAGAACTCTTGAGGCAGGCAGATCTCTGAGTTCAAGACCAGCCTGGTCTATAGAGTCAGTTCCAGGACAGCCAAGGCTACACAGAGAAATTGGAGGACAGCCTGTTGGAGTCAGTTCTCTTCTTCCACTGGGGCTTTCAATGCAAGCGCTCTCCCACAACGACCCACCTCACAGGCCAATAGACAGCTTCAAACTGTAGTGGAAGAGAGTCCACGTAAGCTTCCCCATCAGAACTGTTTAGAGCATAGCTCGGTGACACAGAGAAGGTCACTGTGTGGCCGCAGCCTCCTGTCTCCACCCTGTGGGAACTCTATTCCAGTTACACACTCAGTAAATACATGGCTCTCACTTGCCCTTGGGATCTCTGCTTCTGCTTCCCATATCCACACCTTAAATGACTTTAGGTCCTTAAAAAATAGAACAACACTATTGGTCTGGAATTCTATTTATTTGTTTCTTGTTTTATTTACAAGACAGAGACTCATTATAGCCCAGGCTGGCCTTGAATGCACAATTCTCCTGTCTCAGCCTCCTGAATGCTGGGATTACAGTCATGAGCTATGATGTATAGCTAATACTGATCCTTTTGCAATGGATTATTTCACTGAGTGTAATGACCTCAAGATTCATCTGTATCATGGAACATTCCTGACTTTTTCTTTTCTTGCCTTCTCTGAGTATTATTCTGCAATACACACACACACACACACACACACACACACACACACACACACACACCGTCTTCTACTTATCAACTCACCTGTCTAAGGACAATATGGTGGTTTGTACCTTTTTGTCTGTTGTTTATATTGCTACTATTGGACAAGCTGTACAAATACCTTTTTGAGATCTTTCATCTAGATATGCATCCAGAGGCAGACTTGCTGGATCATATGTTATTCTAGGCTTAAATTATTTATTTATTTTTCTTTGTGCATGCGTGTGTACCTGCCATGGCATACATGTAGAGGTCGTAGAATAACTTACAGGAGCTGATTCTCTCCTTCTACCATGTGGGTCCTGGGAATCAAATTCAAATCACCAGGCTTGATGTTGAGTGCCTTTGCCCATGGAACCATCTCTTTGGCCCTTGGTGTGTGTGCATACCCACGTGTGTTTAAAAAGGTAAGATCTCATGTAGTTCAGGCTAGACTTAAACTTACCGTGTAATTGAGGACGGTCTTGAATTCCTGTTCCTCCCACCTTCACCCTCTGAGTGCAGAAAAGTGCAGGCACCACCACACACCTGCTTCATTCTTACGGGACAATTAGAGCGCCTTACAAAGTGGTCGAACTCTTTATATTCTTCTCAGCGTGCACAGGCTCCAGTTTCTCCACTTTCTCATCAAAACCTTATTCTTTTTGGTTCTCCTTTAGTTTTTTGTATTGCTGAGACTAAAACCGAGAGCTTTGGGCATGCTGGGCCAGGGTTGGGCCTGAACCATGTCTTAGCCCCTCACTGGGGGATTCTAGGCAGGTGCCTTACAGCTGACATGGTCTCTGGTACCTATCAGTTCTCTGACCTGGAGAAATGGAGCTGGAGCTGGGATTCAATCTTCTGGTCTGGAAAATCTACTCCAGGGAAGCTGTGTGAGATTCCCTGAGACAAAGGCCTCATGTCCCTGTGGCGTGTGGTGCCATGCACGGGGAGCACTGTATCCCCCCCTGCCCCTGTGGTGTTTGGTGCCATGCACAGGGAGCACTGTACGCCTGCCCCTGTGGTGTGTGGTGCCATGCACGGGGAGCACTGTACCCCTGCCCCTGTGGTGTGTGGTGCCATGCATGGGGAGCACCACATCCCTGCTCACTCTTCAATTCTTGTCACCGCTTTGCTTCTTTCAGGAGCTGACCCTAAGTCAAGGATCTGAGTACCAGTAACTGGGCTGAGAAGATATTTCAGCAAATACCAGCAAAGAAAGAAGAGAGCCAAGAGAATTGGAAGCAGGTAACCAAAGGAATACATATAGGCACATGTTTAGAGTAGCACGTTTCCCCATCCCCAAAGATGGAAACAGCCCAAATATCTATCAAGAGATGAGTGGTCGAACCAAAGTGTGGCATGTCCAGAGAATGGGATATCACTCAGCAATACAAAGATCACAGCGATGATCCTTGCCAATGTGGCCAGACTTGAAAGAGGGAGAGGGAATAAGCCAGGCAAGAATGGTGCCACTGTGAAAGTGAAAGCCCATAGCATCACAAGGAAGATCAGGCACTGAGCAAAGTGGGTGTGACTTCATCCCCACACTGGGGAGGTAGCGCCCTGTAAGAGGATCAGATCCAGCCTCAGCTACACAGCACATTTGAGGCTAGCCTGCCTCAAAGATTTGTCTGTTAAGATTCATCTGGAAGGATTGCTAATGGGCACTGGTATTGTTCTGATAAACATGTTTCAGATAGAGGCGATGGTTGAAAAGGTTGTGAAGGCGCTAAATGCCAGTGAAAGTTTTACTTCCTTATGAATTTCTTAATCTTTATTAATTGTGTTGTGGCAGGATGTAAGTACTCTGAAGCCATTCTGTAGCCCAGGCTGGCCTCAGCCTGAGTCTCTTGGGTGCTGAGATTTCAGGCACACACCACCACACTTGGTTTCCCAACCCATTATTTTCTCATTATTTTAACACCGAGTCTCACCATGTTGTTGGTCTGGCCTTGACCTTATTGTATGATCTTAACAAACCTTGGATGTATTTTTTTCTTTTGCTTTTATATGTATGTGCATGTGTGGCCATATGTGTGTATGCACATATACGTAGGTAGGTACCTGAGGAAACCGGAGGAGGGTGTCAGATCCTCTGGAGCTGGAGTTACAGGTGGTTGAGAGCTGCCTGAGGTGATTTGTTAAAAGTGAAAAAAACTCAGGTCCTCTAGAAGAGCATAAAGTGTTCTTAACCACTGAGCCAGCTCTTCTGCACTGCTCCTATTACTTGTTTTTTTCTGAGACGGGTTTCTCTGTGTAGCCCTGGCTGTCCTGGAACTTGCTCTGTAGACCAGGCTGGCCTCCAGAGTGCTGGGATTAGAGGTGTGGGCCACCACAGCCTGTGTGGCCTTGGGTACTTTTAATCTTCTTGTCTCAATCTTCTGAGTATTGGAATTGCTGATTTGTGCCACCTGGCCCAGATTTCTTTCAAACTCTAAATAATCACTTTTATATCTCAGTGAACTTAAAGAAAAAAGTATCCATATGAGAGAGAATTTAAGTTTTTTGCCTGCCCTCTTCTCTCATCTGAGAAAATCTAGCTATGGAGCTCAGGTTAGCCTCACTTGCAATCCTTCTGCCTCAGCTCCTTGAGTTCTGGGAATATAAACATGTGCTTCCATGCTTGGCCTGCCATTTGTTTTTCTGCATTTGACTTATTTCCCTTGCCCTGCGTGGCTGCACAAACCTGCAGTTCCAGTCACTTAGGAGGCTGAAGAAGAATATCACTTCATACCAGGAGTTAAAGGTCAGCCTGAATATATAACAAGACGCCATTTCAACCAGCCGATCAATAAAAGAAGGCCGAGTGGTTTGTTTTACTTAACATGATGTCTTCCAGTACCTTTTTGGTCAAAAATAACAGGCTATTTTTTTTGTGGCCTATTCTGTAGTATGAATTGCTTATTTAAATGGCATTTTAGGGCCTAGGAGGATGGCTCAGTGTTGAAGAGTGTGCACTGCTCTTATGAGAAGGAGGTTCTGCTCCCACGACCCATGATAGCTGACTCACAACTGCCCATAATTCCAGTCCTGGGGATCCATCGCTTCTGGCCTCCAAAGACACCTGCACACAGTTAAACACTTGACATCCAAAAATTAAGAAAAATGGTGTTGTATATTATGTGAATCTTCACTTTAATTGAAAAAAGAAAGAAGAAAAAGAAGAGTTTGGAAAGTAAGACAGGGAGGTAGAAAGCCAGTCAAGGATGTTCTTGCTTTGGGCTGTTGGAGTTAATCTTATCATGGAAAACCCTGAATAGAGTCCATGTCTTGGTGCTATTACACACACACACACACACACACACACACACACACACACACACACCACAGAGAGAGAGAGAGAGGGAGGGAGAGAGGGAGAGAAAGAGCCGGAGTGTTGATTTACTAAGACTCTAGAGCCATTGGTTGAGGGCTACTTTGTGTGTATGCACGCATGTGTGCATGCATGTGTATTGCTTCCTGGGACTCTATCGGTGCCCAAATAGAGAAAGTCCTACGATAGAAGTTTCCAGAGTGTGTCTTGGGGCTGGAGACATAGAGGGAGGTTAGACTACCTTCTGGATATAGCATCCCCTTCCAGTACTGCAACAACAAACAAATAAACAAATGAAAATTAAATAACTAGAAAAGAAAGAAAATAAGGGTGGTGGGGATTAGGGATGGAGAGATGGCTCAGCAGCTAAAAGCAACGACTTCTCTTGCAGAGGACTTGAGTTTGGGGCTCCCAGCACTCATAACTCTTTATAACTCGGAACTCTCTTCTAGCCTCTACAGGCATTGCACTCACAAGCACGATCCCTTCACCGGGATACACATAATTAAAAATAAGCCCCCTTTAAAATTTGTCTTTGTCTCCTAAAGAAAGGTGTGTGTGCTGCCAAAGTGAAGGTTGAGGGTGAGCCCAGAGACACTCGGGGACCCTCCGGTGTGCGGGACAGGCCCACGGGAGCCTGGTCGTGTTGATTAGTCCCGCGTGTCTTCTAGGATGCTGCCCATCACCGACTACGTGTTGTACCTGCTGGGGCTGGAGAAGACAGCCTTTCGCGTGTATGCCGTGTCCACGCTGCTGCTATTCCTCCTTTTCTTCCTCTTCCGCCTGCTCCTGCAGGTGTTCAAATTATGTTGGGACTTCCGCACCACTTGTCGCAGGCTGAGCTGCTTCCCGGAGCCTCCAGGCCGCCACTGGCTGCTGGGCCACGTGAGCATGGTGAGTGAGCCGGGGTGGAGCTGGGCCGGCTGAGGTTAGAAGCAGATTCACTCTGTGGAGTAGGAGACCAAACCTTAGAGAAGGCAAGCATTTGCCCAGGGTCACACGGATGGGAGGAGGCAGAGCTGACGATAAAGTTAACTTGGTACCCCCTGCTGGGTAACTTTCCTAATACTGGAAGCTGCAATGTAGGCCACTGGATACTGGAGTGTGGACATACATCAGTGCTCTTACTCAGAGCTGAGTGTTACAATAAAGACCTGCCAGGTTTTATTTACCCACTAGTACAATAGTGGCTCTACAGTTACCGGGGTAACCAACTGCCCTTTAAAGAAAATTATCCATGCTGCCTAGAACAAAATAGTAGTAGTAGTGATGATGATGACGATGACGATGATGATTTCTGTAGTTCTATATGTAGCAGCAATTCTAGTGTAGCGGGGAGATATTGATGCCCATAAAATTTGGGGTCTGGGGTCTAGAGTGGGGACAAGGAGGGAGGGGGCTCCTGGAGATTTTGTTTCCCTACCCTTACCTGTTAGGGTGATTCTACTCTTGTTCTTTTTGCTTGTTTGTTTTGAAACTAGGTCTCTTTATGTATCCCTAGCTTCCTAGAACTAGCTCTTGTAGACCAGTCTGGTCTTGAACTCCCAGAGATCTGCCTGCCTCTGCCTCTCAAACTGGGATTAAAGACGTGCACTACCATACCTAGCTACACTCATTATTGGAATACTATGATACTATACTGGGATTCTAACTCTTTCTTTGCATTTTTTTTTTTTTACAAAGTCTTGTCATTACAGGCCAGGCTAGCCTCAAACTCATAAGCCTTCTGCCTCAGCCTCTTGAGTGCTGGGATTACAGACATATCTAAGCACGCCTGACTCATCTAAATTTTTGTTTTTAATTTTATTTTGAGATGGTCTCACTCTGCAGCTCAGCTTGGCCTGGGATTCGTGCATAGCTCAGGCTAGCCTCAAGCTTACAGCAAATCCTCTTGCCTCAGCCTCATGAGTGTTGAGGTTACTGTTGGGAACTCATGTCTGAGACAGAAAAAGTCTCTTTAAAAAGTGGGGAGCTAAACATAAATTGAGAGTCCCTGCTTAGGGGCACACTTACACACACCATTCAAGACATAAACATTGGTTCACATGGTGACAAACCTTTGGATCCAGTTACTCAGGCTGATCACAGAACACAGACATTCATCTTGAGCAACACAGGAAGACCTTGTCTTTTGTATCTAGGCTGACTTTGAAGTTGCTATCTTCTAGCCTTCCTGAGAAATCCTGGATTCCAATCATTCAAACCCTTTCCTGCTCACACACCACCATGGCTCCCCACTGCTATCCTGAGGAAGGCTAAGGTTCAAAGTCTTCTGGACTGGGAACCCCAACCTCTTGACTTGTCCTGCCCTCCTCCTGTGGTCTCCAGAACTGACTTCCCATTTCTGAAGCTGGCCCCTATGAAATTGTGTCCTTGGTCCAAATATCCTTTTCTTATAGATGCATTTTCATGCTGATCTCCAAGCACATATTGGCAAAAGGCCTTCTCTGCTTTCAGGCTTAGTTTGTATTTCCTGAGAAGAGTCTTAGTGTGTAACCCAGGCTACTATAACTGTTATTATCTTCCTGAAAGTTCACTGCTAGGCCCAGCTCTTCTCTCTCTCTCTTTCTCTCCCCCGCTCTGTATGTATGTATATGTCTCTGTGTCTCTATCTCTCTGTCTTTCTCTTACTCACTCCCCAGGGAACTCCTATAACACAGTCTAGTCTTAGACCTATTATTTAGCTAAAGATGATATTGAATTTCTGGCCCTCCTGCCCTCTACCTGTCGAGTGCTGAGACAGCAGACATTTGCCACTATAAATGCTTTAATAGTATTTTTTAAACTAATATTGTATTATTGTATTGTACGTTGCTTTTCTGTGGCTATGATAAAACACCCTGAACTAAAGCTACTTAGGGAAGGAAAGGGTTTGTTTGACTGTGCTTCCAGGTCACCATCATCATTGGGGGAAGTCAGGGGAGAAGCAGAAACCATGGTGGTGCACTGCTGACTAGCTTGCTCCCCTTGGCTTGGGGAGCTTTCTTATACAGCTAGGATCACTCGCCCATGGGTGATACTGACTACAGTGGGTTGGATCCCCTTACATCAATTACCAATAAAGGTAATTCCTCACATACATAGCTACAGGTCAGTTAGATCTGCACAGTCTCTATTCTCAGCCGTCCAGGTGACAAAACTAAAGAGGACATACATCAAATATTTGATAAATCCAACTCTTATTGCTATATTTACTATTTTCTCTCTCTTTTCCTCTTTCGCTCCCTCTCCCTGGGATGCTATCTTTGAAATCCATGCTCTCACAAATACTGGGCAAGAGTTCTACCCCTGAGCCACACCCCTGCCCCTCACTAAGGGATTCTAAGCTGAGTTGTCGTGTCTTTGTTGCCTGTTTCTGCCTGCCGCAGTATCTTCCCAACGAGAAGGGCCTTCAGAATGAGAAGAAAGTCCTGGATACCATGCACCACATCGTCCTGGCATGGGTTGGACCTTTCCTGCCTCTCTTGGTTCTTGTACATCCCGATTACATCAAGCCGGTGCTGGGTGCTTCAGGTAGGCTGGTTGGGCCTCAAAGGCATGAGTGAACTTCCAACTCCTAGAACCTTCCTGGGCTTGTAGACATGAGGGTACTATAGAGGAAGGGTTACTTGAGTAGGGATTTGAGGAATGAACAGAAGTTCACCAAAGAGGGCCAGGCAATAAAGGCTGGGAGAACAACATAGGAAAAAGGGTGACTATGTGAGAGTCTCAGGAACTGTGCAAGGCTGTGCACCTACTAAGTAATTTGTTCATATAAATTGTTCATCCAGATTTGGGTAAGTGTTGCTCAATTCTAGGCCATGGTACTTTCTTCATTAAGATTGTGATCTGCTCACCATGACCAAGCATTTCAGTGATCCCATGGCCAACTGGCTGGCAGGGAGGCAGATATGGATACTTCTGTCTGCTGGCCTTCCTTATCTCCCAAGTGTGCTTGATGACTTCTCAGTCATTCTCAGCACTCAGCTCCAAGGGCCTTGTCTTCCAGGAAGTCCTTCCCCAATCCTCCAGGGGTCTCTGTCTTTTAGACCCGCCATCCTTTAGTCCTAATCCTTTGGGGTGAGTGAGTCTCTATTCCTCTTGAAATGGATCTTCAAGAATGACCTTGCCTGGAGCTGATCGTCTTCATAGCCCCAAGGGGACTGGCTTGGTTTTTGGAGAAAAGGGTCTCTTTTTTTATTATTTATTTCTATTTTATGTGCATTGGTGTAGGTCTGCTTGAGGGTGTTAGATCTTGGAGTTACAGACAGTTGTAAGCTGTCATGTGGGTGCTGGGAATTGAACCCATGTCCACTGGGAGAATAGTCAGTGTTGCTAACAACTGAGCCATCTCTCCAGCACTGAAAAGGGTCTCTTTATTTAGCTCAGGCTGGCTCACACCAAAGATCCCCTCAAATGTGTGCCACCATTCCGGTAGTATGGGGCCCCCGGAGCTTTCAGCCCTCCTGCTCCTCCCTGTGAGTCTGTCCACCTCCACTGTCACTGTTGCCCAGGCTGGACCCTGTTCCCCTTCACTGTGTTCTCTCCTTATGGAGGCAGAACCAGCCCAGGGTACAGTGCATTGGTGTGAGTCGGTGTGTTCGCAAGGTTGTGCAACAGCTCACTCTTTCTAGTTTCAAAGGTTTTCATCATTCCCACAAGTAGCTTGCGCCTGAGGCAGTCTCGCCTCTGGTTCCTCCCTGCTGAACTTCCCGGCTCCCAGAACCTGCTTTCCATCTAGATGGACTTGCTGCTTCCAGATTTTTTTTTTGGTCTGGTTTCTCCCAGTCAGCCTTTTGTCTTCCCGGTCCCTCCATACCACTGTGCTCTTTTTATGATCCATTGTAGAGATGGATCGAACTTCACTTGTTCAGCTACCCAATGGTTGTTGAGAACAAACCTGCGGGGAGCGTTCGCTCTCACAGTCCCCCTCCTCCTGCTTCTGCTCCTTTATTCCTTCTTTCTTTTCTTCCAACAACAGAATTTTTTTAAATTTGTGTGTGTGTGTAGGTCAGAGGACAATTTGTGGAAATCAATTGTCCTTCAACCACGCAGATCCCAGGGATCAAACTCAGGCTGTTTTGCCAGTGCGGCAGGTGCCATCTTACGGGCCCTCCTCTGCCTTTCTCCCCGATACCGGGCATGGAACTCAGGGCGTTGAGGACCATTGGCAAATGCTCTGCTACTGAATCCTGTCTCCCGAGTCCTTTCTAAGAAAGGCTTTATATGTTTATTTGTGTACGCATGTTTATGTGCATGTGCATGGAGCTTGGAAGCACGTACCCTTACCTGCTGAGTCAGCCGTGGGGTCCAGGGTCTCTTGTTCACTGCTGTTGGCCAGAGACCTTCACCTGTCCCCACCTCCCGCCTCACTGCAGAGGTACTACTCTGTCTGGTCTTAAATGGCTCCAGGAGATCCGAACCTAAGTCCTCACCGTTGGAAGGCAAGCATCTTATCTCCCGAATCATACTCCCTAGGCCTGTATTTTACTTTCTAAGGAATTCCCATGCCATTTTCCACAGAGACTGTGCATTAATTGTTCAGTACTCAATCCACAAGTGCTTGCTGCCAATAAGTGATAACTGTAATTAGAGCAAGAAACCAGCCAACAGTTGGTTCATCTGTCAATGACACATGTGCAGATTTATGGAGTATCTGTCGGGATGAGGAGTAGGATGGCTCGGCAGGCAAAGGTGCTTGCCGCCAAGCCAGATGACCTGAGCTTGGTTCCCAGAACCCCATGGTGGAAGGAGAGAACCTCCTCCTGTAGGGTGTCCTCTGACCTTCACCTGCATACCTTGCATGGCACTCACACATACACGTGTCCACTCATACACGGAAATGTTATTAAAAATAATAAAGAAAAGGAGATGGAGGGTCAGATTGGTGACCTGTCTAGGTTTTCATAACAAGTATCAGCAGGGCTGAAGTCTGACCCCATGCCTGGCTGTCAAGCACAGTTTTGTGTGTATGAGCATCTCTGAGCTGGGCACCATGTGTGTAGTAGGAGCCTTTCCCAAGCACTTTCCCTTGAAGTGGCACTGCCGGTCTGGTAGAGGTAGTTTTCTTTCTAGCATGACCGTCATGTAAGAACAGGGAGAGAGTTGAGGATGAGCCAGAGGATGGGACAGTAAAGGATCCCCTTGTGAGAGAGCTTCCTGGAAAAGGGATCAGTAAAGCCAGGGTTTGAAGGATGTGTAGGAGTTAACCAGGTGTAGAGTCCAAGACAGAGAGGCTTGCCAGTCCAGAGGTACAGAAGTGGGAAGGTCTAGGGGAACTCAGGTGCTCTGAGTGGATTCAGAGGAAGCTGGACCAAGAAGCAGATGGGTCTCCACTTTATCCTGGCGTGCTAGGGCCAGTGGCAGGTATGTGAGCCAGGCAGCAGTTGACCAGATCTGGGTGTCAGTAAGACTCCTGACTAGTTTAGCCTGGATTCCAAAGCCAAGACGAGAGAGGGTGACTGTCCTGCTACCTTGCTTTCGGTGCTACTTCTGCTTAGAAGTCTTTTGGGCCTTTCCAGGAGCCCTACCTCTGTGGCTCTCTTAGCACCTGGCACGCCCTCTGCGGGTTTGATAATTGACTGGTGTGGGCCTCTCCTTCCCTTTCCCACGCCACCCAGGAGCTCCCGCAGGCAGGGAGTGGAGCAGAGCCATCCTTGGATCACTGGCTTCACCTTGCATGGGCTGGGCACAGAAAGGCAGCAGAAGGGGCGTGCCTGTGTGCCCATGAGGGATGACTGTGCAGGTGTTTGCCAGTGCAGGGAAGGGTGCGAGGGTGGCTGAGTCACACTGGGTGCACGTATCTCTTTCTTGGGTGCCTCTCCACTAAAACCTTTCTATGGTGTGTAGTTTTCTTTTACTCTTTGGGGGCCCACCATCCAGCTCCCACATAAATACATGGAGACTTATTCTTAATTATGAATGGCCAGCCTTAGTTGGGCCAGCTTTTCTAACTTAAATTATCCCATTTCTCTTTAACTATGTTTGCTTCTGGGATTTTTTAAACTTTTTTTATTCTATATATCGTTCTTTCCTTCTTACTCCGTGGCTGGATGTATAACTGGGTGGCTGTACCCTAGCGTCCTCCTCTCCTTTTTTGCTTCTCCTCTTCCTCTTCTCTCTCCTAGATTTCTCCTCCTATTTATTCTCTCTGCCTGGTAGCCCCATCTATTCCTCTCCTGCCTAGCTATTGGCTGGTCAGTCCTTCATTAGACCAATCAGGTGTTTTAGACAGGCAAAGTAACACAGCTTTACAAAGTGAAACAAATGCAACATAAAAGAATTCAATACATCTTTTCATTGTTAAACAGATATTCCACAGCATAAACAAATGTAACACATCTTAAATCAAACATTTGTGTACAAGAAGGACATATCCATTAATCCAGCCAGCCAGCCACACATATTTCTATATATTCACCTACTCATCTGTCATTCCACTCACCCAATCACTCAATTATACATCCATGCATGCATACATGCAATTTTCCATGTATTCATCTGTTCACCCATCCAACCATCTGTTCACCTGTTCAACCACACATATGCTCATCCATCCATCCATCCATCCATCCATCCATCCATCCATCCATCCACCCATCCACCCTTCCACTCACTTACTTACTCACCCATTTTTGCCTACCCATCTTACCATTCATCCACCAGTCTGTCTGTTCACACATCCACTTACCCGCCCACCTAATCACCCATTTGTCCACTTACTCATCTACCTACCAACCCATTCATCTGCCCATCCATCCATCCATCCATCCATCCAATCATTCATGTACATATCAACCATTAACCTACCACCTACCCATCTACTTATCCCTCTTTTCATCCATCCACCCACTAATCCCACCCACCCATCCATCCATTCATCAATCCAACTATCTATTTCTCCTTTCCTTCCTTCCTTTGCTTTATTTTTTTAAATAAAAAACAAGTGTGCATGTGTGTCTCTGTGTGTATGCGTGCATGTGTGCACACACATGTATGTGCATGTACACACTTGTAGTTCAAGGCTTGACATTTTCCAGCTAAACTTGTGAGCCTCAGAGACTCTGTTTTCACTCCCCAGCTCTGGGATCACAGGTGCTTGCAGCCAAGCCTGACTTATTTTAATTAGTTTTTATTTTCTTATTTTGTATGTGTGTTAGGGCAGGTGTGAACCACAGCACACAAAGCAGAGATGAGAGAGCAACTTGCAAGAGTCTCTCCTTCAACCATAGGGATTCGTGGGATCTAACTTGGGTCTTTGGGCTTGGTGACAAGCACCTTTACCCACTGAAGCATCTCACTGGGCTGTAACTTTTTTCCCGGGTTCTGGGGATCCACAGTCAGTCCTCCTGCTGGTACAACAAGTACACTTACTCTCGGAGCCCTTTCTCCAGCTCCTGCTTTTTCTCTCATCCGTCTGCCATTTGATTCATTCATTCACTGAATAAAAAAGGGTTTTGGTATTTTTTTTTTTTTGAGGCAATGTCCCAGGCTGGCTTTGAACTCACTACATAGCCCAAGGTGTTTCTGAACTTCCTACCTCCTCCCAAGATTGCAGGTGTGTGCCACCAAGCCCAGCTCATTACATCAGCTTTGATTTCTCTGGGTTTCTCCTCTTAGCAATCTTTGTAACATCATCTACAAAGATCTGCGATTCACATTTGATGTTCTGAACCTGATAGTGCCAAATAACATCCCCCCCCATCTTTGAAGGTCTTGGGGACATGATGTCCCACGGTGACATGGGATTCCTTTTTAGATCTCGTTGCAAAGCTTATGATTTGCTACTTCACAGATAAACTGTAGTATTATACCAGGCTTCTGTCCGAAGCTATCAGTAGCAGGACGTTCACCCTGGCATCCAGGTGCTGCAGGCCACTCTGGAGTCTCTCCCCTTAAAGAACTGCTGGGGGTTCAGCCCTGGCCCCATGACCTGCCTCTTTAGTTCAGGCTCAGCCAAAGCTGCCATGTCTGCTTTTCTGGAGCTTCTGGGTCGTCATGGCAGCCAGATCCAGTCAGAAAACTTGGTGGATGTGGGTAAAAAAGCTTCATGATTCCCTAACCTGTGACTCGGGCAATATCTAGCTTTTGGTGTGTGTGTGTGTTGGCTTGTGGGTATGTATATATGCATGCGTGCATGTAAAGTCCTGAGGGTACCCCAACTGTCACTCCTCATGTGCCTTCCATCTTGTGTTTTGAGACAGGATCTCCCACTGGCTTGGAACTTGTGAAGACTGGTTGGCCAGTGAGCCCCAGATACTTCTTTTTACCTTCACATGGCTGGGATTATAGGTGCATCTTAAAAAATAAATTAACTTTTATTTGGTATGTGGGGAAGGGAGAGGAGGCACATATGAAGAGGTCAGAGAACAACACTTGATGCTCTCCACCTTGTACACACCATAAGAGGAAACCAGAACTCATTATGGATGACTGTGAGCCACCATGTGGTTGCTGGGAGTTGAACTCAGGACCTCTGGTAGAACAGCCAGTGCTCTGAGCCATCTATCTCTCCAGCCTATTTTTTTTTAATATAAGGAAGTCCAGCATTCAGGACCAATGAGGTGGCTCCGTGGGTAAAGTCAATTGTTGGCAAGCCTGACGAACTGAATTTACTCTCTGAGACCCACATGGAAGAGGAGTACTGACTCCTACAAGTTTTCCTTTGACCTCCATGTAAGTGCCAGGCACGTGCTTACACACACATACTCACACACACAGATAGATAAATACATACATATATATGCAGATTTTCTAAAACTTGGGTTTCTTTTGTATTTATTTTTAGTGTGTGCATTCGTGCACATATGTATAAGTATGCACTATATCATGTATGTGGATGTCTGAGCACAGGTTGTGGGAGTCAGTTCTCCCCTTTTTCCTTCTGAGTCCCAAGAATTAAACCCAAGTCATCAGATTAGCAGGAAGCATCCTTACACACAGAGATATCTAGCAGGCCCAAGTTTTTTATTTTTATTTTTATTTTTTTATTTCTTTCCTTTTAGTAAAACTATTAACACAGCAGCCCAGGTTGGCCTGGAACATGTTATGCACATAACTGAAGCTGCCCTGAAATGTACAGTGATTTCTGACTTAGTGTATCAACTGCTTGTATTACAGGCATGCAACACCCCACCCAACTCAAGGCTCTCCCGCGAGAGCAATGGGGAGCCATGGGAGGTGTTTGAGCAGGAGAGGCTTAAGTTCAGATCAGCATGTTATAAGATTTATCAAGGGATGGATGTGAAGGTGGGGAGAGATGGGAGGGCAGGAGCCCAGAGAAGAGGCCCAAGGAAGTCATAAGCAGAGGTCGGAACTCGGTCTGGGATCACCGCTGCCTCTTCTCTCTCCACAGCTGCCATTGCACCCAAGGATGAGTTTTTCTACAGCTTCCTGAAGCCTTGGTTAGGTGAGTGCCACAGGGAGGAGGGTGATCCTCACTCAGAGCAGTGGAAGGAAACCAGTTTACTTTGCAACTTTGCAAGGTTGTGTGCTAGCATGGAGAACAGGCAAAATGGCTGCCTTCCCCCTCCATTCAATCCCAACTGGTTTTTATATTTCTTTTTTATTTATTTATGTTTGTTGATTTATTTTAGTATATTGGTGGTTTTTCCAGCGTGCATGTCTGTATGAGGGTGTCAGATTCCCTGGAATTGGAGTTACAGACAGTTGTCTGTGTGAAACTCCCGAGACTCATCTGGGCAGGCCTCAGAGGAGAGGGGCAGTGTCCTTGCCACACCTGAAATGGGTTGGCAGTGGGTCCCCCTTGCTCCTGTCTGAGCAACTGTGGTCTACGGTCTTCACAGTCTTCACGCCTGGTGGCCTTGTGTTTCCCTTCCAGGCTAAGTGGCGGCGGCGGCTGGCAGAGGGCTCGGTGACCTCCTTCGATATGTTCGAGCATGTCAGTCTTCTGACCCTGGACAGCCTTCAGAAATGTGTGTTCAGTTACAACAGTGACTGCCAGGAGTGAGTGTGACCCCCCAGGGTAGGTGGGGGTGGAAGGAGAGCGGGACCCTCCCTGCTGTGAAGCAAGCTTGGCTGTGCACCCTGAACCTTGTTCTCTTTCTTTTTCTTCCTGGTGGCCCCCAAGGTGACATCACCTCTCTAAGCCTCCGTTCTCCTATAAAAAACAATCATAAAAAAGGATCAAGTGAGATTTTGGCTGGGTGTGGTAGTCCACACCGGTGATCCATAATTGCAGCATTTGAGAGGTTGAGGCAAAAGGATCTTGAGTGTGAGTTTAGCCTGGACAGCTTAGTGAAGCCTCATCTCACAAACCCCACAGAGCTAGATGGCACACACCTTTAAACTGAGCACTCAGGACACAGAGGCAGGAAGATTGCTCTGAGGTAAGGCCAGCTTGCACAGTGACCTTTAGGATAACCTAGGCTACATCTTGAGAACCTGTCTCAAAAGCAAGCAAGCAAGCAAGCAAGCAAGCAAGCAAGCAAGCAAGCAAGCAAAAACCCCATATAAATACATAATTAAGGAGGTAAAATGGTGTCAGCAGTGTCATCACACTTAGTGGATGCTCAGGAAATGCTGCTCTCCCTTGTTTCTCCACAGAGAGGGCACAGCACAGAAATGTCCACCTCATTCTTTCTTTGATTCCTCCCTTTCCTTCCTCTTTTCTCTCCTTCCTTTCCTCTTGTCCTTTCTGTCCTTTTTCTTCCCTCTTATTTGGTCTTATCCCCTCTTCTTCCTCATCTTCTTTTTCTTCATCTCTTTTCTGTATTGCTATTTTTCTTTATCCCTATCTCCCTCCTTCTCCTTCCTTATGCCCACTTTCTTTTCCTCCTTTAAAATATATACGAAAAACTTTGTTTATCTTTGAATACTATGCCTTTGTGTCCATGCATGGGCAGGCATGTGCACATGAGTACAGGGGGCCATCGAGCCTAGAGGTGTCAGAGGCCCCGGAGCTGGAGTTACAGGCAAGCTGTGGACTGTCCAGCATGGGTGCTGGGAATTAAACTTTATTCCTCTGGGAGACTAGCATGTGCTCTTAACTATTGGGTCATACTTCCATCCCATCCTACAGGCTTTCACACAGTACCCAGGGTGGCCTCTTGATCATCCCTGATTCCCCCTCTTTAGTGCTGGGATTACAGGAGGGAGCCGCCACCCCTAACCCTTTGCCAAACAAAAATGAAAATATCTGATTTTGAGACATGCTCTCAGGATAAAACAATGTGGCATCTTTCCTGGCTTGTAAAAAGCATTCGGTGAATAGTTGTTGACTGAACTAATAAAATAATAATCACGTAGGTTTGTTCATTTCCCAAATATTCCTTATGGGGCTGATTGTGCAACTCTGAAGTAGGGTGCCTCTTATGTAGGAGGCCCTTGGTTCCATCTTTAGTCTTGCGCAATGAAATATAATAAGCCCGGAGCAGGGCTTAAGAGATGATCCAGTGGTTACAAGCACATGATGCTCTTGCACAGGATGGGTAATTTGGTTCTAAGCACAAATGATGGGCAAGCAGTTAACAAACCACCTATAGCTCCAGTTCCAGGGGTATCTGGTGCCCTCTTCTGGTCACTTAGGGCACCTGCATGCATGTGGTGAACACACACACACTCAGATCCCCACATGTGGTGGCAGAAGTCTGTAATCCCAGCCCTTGGGAGGCAGGTGCAGGAGGATTTCTGAATTCAAGGCCAGCCTGGTTTACAGAGCAATTTCCAGGACAGCCAGGGCTACACAGAGAAACCCTGTCTCAAAAAAACAAAAAAGCAAAAGCAAAACCAAACCAAACCAAACCAAACCAAAACAACAACAACAAAACCCTCACGGGCTGGAGAGATAATTTAGTAATTAAGAACACTTGATGCTGCTGTGTAGGACCCGGTTTGATCCCTAGCATCTTCCTGGCAGTTCAGCACCATCTGTAATTCTAGTTTTGCGGGATCCAGCTTCTGTTTCTGACTTCTGAGCGTATCAGGGACACATATAGTGCACAGATGTGCAAGCAAAGCACTCATACGCATAAAATAAAAATAAAATAAAAGAATAACAAAACAAAACCCTTTAAATAGAGTAAGTCATGTGGTGGTGGTGCAAGCCTGCAATCCAAGTACTTGATGGGTAAAGAAAGGGGAAGAAGAGACTGTGTCTCAAAAAACACAAAAAGACTGGTGATATAGCTCAATTGGTAAAGTGCTTGCCTAGTATATGCAAAACCTTGCAGTCCATCTCCAGCCACACACACACACTCACAAAGAGAGAGAGAGACAGAGACAGAGAGACACAAAGAGAGAGACAGAGACAGACAGACAGGCACACACACACAGACGGGGAGAGGGACACACACAGACGGGGAGAGAGACACACACAGAGGGACAGAGAAAGAGAGAGACAGAGACAGACACACAGACACACAGAATACAGGGGCTGGAGACGTGGCCCAGCTATAAGAGCACTTGCTGCTTTGGAGAACTCGGCATTCAGTTCCAAATACCCACGTGGCAGCCATCAATCAACTGTAACTCCAGCCCCAGTGGATCAGACTCCTTTTGGTCCCACCACTCACTACATACAGCTGGTGCACAGACATACACGCTGGCAAACACTCATGCACATAAAATAAAAAGAATTTAAAAAATAACAAAATAATACAGAAGTTCTGTCTGTTATTACGCAACGAAGACAGGGCTCATGCATGTCTCTGGGCCGCGCGGGTGGCTCACTGCCCTTCTCTCTGCAGGAGAATGAGCGATTACATCTCTTCCATCATCGAACTGAGCGCTCTGGTGGTGAAACGCCAATACCGCCTGCATCACTACCTGGATTTCATCTACTATTTCACGGCCGACGGGCGGCGCTTCCGCAGGGCCTGCGACACCGTGCACAAGTTCACCACCGAAGTCATCCAGGAGCGGCGGCGGGCGCTGCACCAGCAGGGCGCAGAGGCATGGCTGAAGGCCAAGCAAGGCAAAACCTTGGACTTCATAGACGTGCTGCTGCTGGCCAAGGTGAGGCTGGGTGGACGTAGGCTCCTGGCCCTAAAATTAAACCCAGTGCTGAAAAAAGATTCTCAGACTCGTGGGGATTACAGTTAGGAGCTGCAGTTCTTCTACAAGAGCAGCAAGTGCTCTTAACTACTGAACTATCTTTCCAGTCTTTTTGTTTTCGTTTTTTCGAGACAAGGTTTCTCCGTAGCTTTGAAACCTGTCCTGGAACTAGGTCTTGTAGACCATGCTGGGTTCGAACTCACAGGGATCCGCCTGCCTTTGCCTTCCAATGCTGGGATTAAAGGCGTGTGCCACCACCAACCGGCTCTTTCCAATCTTCTTGTCTGTTGCCTCTTCTTTACTTTTGAGGCAGTATCTTATTTAGCCAATACTAACCTCAAGCTCTTTGTGTAGCTGAGGATGACTGAATTTCAGATACTCCTGCCTCCATCTCCCCAGTGCTGGCATCACAGAAATGTGTCACTCAGCTTCTTGTGTGGAATTTTTGATAGAGTTTTGGATTCCAGCCCTGACTCAGAGGGTATCTGATGGAGATCATCATACCCATCTCTTGTATCCTGGTGCTCATAAGACCTGATGACAAAGTTGCTGGGTATCCAGTAGGATAAATGGCTGTCAGGAGTTGCTCAGTAAATGCAAGTGTGCAGCATGTAAGAGTAAAGGGTGGTGTGCAAATATGGCGGTAGTCCCTGCGGAGATTTAAGTCAGCTCTAGCTGGGTATGGTGACACAAAACCCCAGAACTTGGGAGGTTGAAACAAGAGGATTGTGAGTTTGAGACTACTCTGGGCTACGTGACCTGTGAAGAAATGGAAAGGATCAAAATGAAAGAGAAGGAGAGGGAAGAGGAGGAGGGCTGCCAAGATGGCTAGGGGCTAAAGAGGCTTGTCAGCAAGTCTGATGGCCTGAGTTCGAGCCAAAGAACCCACGTGATGGAAAGAGAGAACTGAAAATTGTTCTGACCCATAGGCAGTAAGTATCTCCCAGGAGAGGCTTGAGAGGCAGGTGTGTCTAGGAAATACACAGTCCTGACTCCATCTGCAGCAGCAGCAGCAGCAGCAACAACAACACACACACAAACTCCTAATCACTTAGTGAAAGTGTATCTAGTAGTTTATGTAAATGGTGAAATTACCTAATGCATTTCCTCTTCTTCTTTTTACATTTATTTATTTATCTATCAAATCTATGTGTGAACATGCATGTGACACAACATGAATGTGGAGGTCAGAGGTCAAACTGTGGGAGTTGCTTCTCTCCTACCACGTGGGTTCTGGGGATCGAACTCAGGCTGTCGGGATGAGTAGGAGACACCTTTATGTACTGACCCATCGTTCTGTCCCCCTCACTCTTTTTTAAACTCTCACATAATTGTCAAGCGATGCCCGTATGAACTCCCTTTGACCTTCCTTCCCCTTTCTCACCTTTCATCTTTTATAGTACGTCGCATCCTTCACTCTGCTTGGAGTATTTATACCCTGTTTAGTTTCGGAGAGGGGTGGATGGGAAGCCAGGCACCGTGGTGCACAGAGGTGCACGGTCCTTGGGAGACTGAGGTGGAAGGAAGTTTGAGACAAGTCTGGGCTGCATATGGAGTCTCAGAGAGGGTGGGGTAGAAAGGGCGAGCTGCGGATATAGCTCAGCAGGTGAAGATGCTTGCTACAAAGACTGACGACCTGAGTCAGTCCCTGTGACCCACATGTTCAAGGGAGAAAGGATCCCAGCAAGTTGTCTTCTGATTCTCTCACGTGCAGCATGTTTGTGTGTGCACGCAAGTACACACAAATGTAAACACACAACACACTAAATAAGTAAATGTGTGCACACAATAAATAAATGAATGTAAAAAAATAGAAATAGGAAGAGAGGAAGAAAGATAAGAAAAAGGCAAATGGAAAGAGGTAGGTCTTACTTCGGGGGACCTCTAGGTTGTGGGAAGTGGAGTAAAATGGGTTCAGCATCCTTCAGATCTGACTTTGGGGGACCTCTAGGTTGTGAGGAGCTGGATAAAGGAGCTCACCATTCTCCAGATCTGACTTTGGGGGACCTCTAGGTTGTGAGGAGCTGGGTAAAGGGGCTCAGCATCCTCCAGATCTGACTTTGGGGGACCTCTAGGATATGGGAAGTGGGGTGAAGCGGGCTCAGCATCCTCCACTGCCATTGCAGGATGAAGAGGGAAAGGGATTGTCTGATGAGGACATCCGGGCAGAGGCTGATACATTCATGTTTGAAGGTAAGGATACGGGGTTAGGCGGAGAAGTGCGGCTGTCCTCCCGGTTTGGGAAACACCTCAGGGGACACTGTAGTCTGCCTGGAGGTGGCAGCTTTACTATACCTATCTGCCACAGGTCATGACACAACATCTAGTGGGCTGTCGTGGGCACTGTTCAACCTGGCGAAGTACCCGGAGTACCAGGAGAAATGCCGGAAAGAGATCCAAGAAGTCATGAAAGGCCGGGAGCTGGAAGAGCTGGACTGGTCAGTTGGGAGGGTCAGGAGGATTGAAGGAAGGAGTCTCTGCTCTATCACTTTCGGGTTATGTGGCCTTAGACAAGCCCCTTAAGCTTCCAGAATTCCAACTAGTAACATGGGGCTGACTGTGATGCCTACCCTTCTATAGTAGTTCTCAGAACCACTCCACCTAGCAAACATCCCTCAAATTCAGTGGCTTGTGGCCGGCATTTAGTTATCACTTTACTCGCATGTGATTTTTTGTGATTATTGAGCCCCGTTGTATGGAGTGGGGCTACTTCCAAACCGTGGTCTGGATTCAGGTTTCTTCCAGGAATCTCTTAATTCTGCTAGGATCCAGTGTTACTCTGGGGCTTGTTCTTCTCAAAGATTCCAGAAGTGTAAAAAAGAAGTTCTGCATGCACCAAAACATTGTAGAGGAGGCAAGTTCCACGGTGAAACTCAACAAGAGTGGGGCGAGAAGGTCCCAGTGTCCTGAGAAGAATGCCTGTAGACACATCACCCTCTGGGAAGGAATGTTTCAGTTTGGAGGCAGCGGCATGCCAGGGTGATCATGTTTGCAGGGAAGAAGTGCAGAAGAGAGAGCAGGAAGACAGTCTTGAGCTGTGAGCTGACTCTGAGGGATGCAGAGCCGAGCCCTGTAGCCAGGAGTGGTGGCCCACCAGCCACTCCAGCCTTTCAAAGGCTGAAGCAGGAAGAGTTCAAGGTCAGCCTTGTCTACAATTGTGTTTGAGGCCAGCCAGGGCTATATGAGTCACTGTTTCCAAAAAAAAAAAAAAAAAAANCTCAGCAAAGGGAACAAGTGGAGCCGACACCGCCGCCTGCTCACACCTGCTTTCCACTTTGACATCCTGAAGCCCTACATGAAGATCTTCAACCAGAGCACAGACATCATGCATGTGAGAACAGGCAAAATGGCTGCCTTCCCCCTCCATTCAACCCCAGCTGGTTTTTATATTTCTTTTTTATTTATTTATGTTTGTTGATTTATTTTAGTATATTGGTGGTTTTTCCTGCGTGCATGTCTGTATGAGGGTGTCAGATTCCCTGGAATTGGAGTTACAGACAGTTGTCTGTGTGAAACTCCCGAGACTCATCTGGGCAGGCCTCAGAGGAGAGGGGCAGTGTCCTTGCCACACCTGAAATGGGTTGGCAGTGGGTCCCCCTTGCTCCTGTCTGAGCAACTGTGGTCTACGGTCTTCACAGTCTTCACGCCTGGTGGCCTTGTGTTTCCCTTCCAGGCTAAGTGGCGGCGGCGGCTGGCAGAGGGCTCGGTGACCTCCTTCGATATGTTCGAGCATGTCAGTCTTCTGACCCTGGACAGCCTTCAGAAATGTGTGTTCAGTTACAACAGTGACTGCCAGGAGTGAGTGTGACCCCCCAGGGTAGGTGGGGGTGGAAGGAGAGCGGGACCCTCCCTGCTGTGAAGCAAGCTTGGCTGTGCACCCTGAACCTTGTTCTCTTTCTTTTTCTTCCTGGTGGCCCCCAAGGTGACATCACCTCTCTAAGCCTCCGTTCTCCTATAAAAAACAATCATAAAAAAGGATCAAGTGAGATTTTGGCTGGGTGTGGTAGTCCACACCGGTGATCCATAATTGCAGCATTTGAGAGGTTGAGGCAAAAGGATCTTGAGTGTGAGTTTAGCCTGGACAGCTTAGTGAAGCCTCATCTCACAAACCCCACAGAGCTAGATGGCACACACCTTTAAACTGAGCACTCAGGACACAGAGGCAGGAAGATTGCTCTGAGGTAAGGCCAGCTTGCACAGTGACCTTTAGGATAACCTAGGCTACATCTTGAGAACCTGTCTCAAAAGCAAGCAAGCAAGCAAGCAAGCAAGCAAGCAAGCAAGCAAGCAAGCAAAAACCCCATATAAATACATAATTAAGGAGGTAAAATGGTGTCAGCAGTGTCATCACACTTAGTGGATGCTCAGGAAATGCTGCTCTCCCTTGTTTCTCCACAGAGAGGGCACAGCACAGAAATGTCCACCTCATTCTTTCTTTGATTCCTCCCTTTCCTTCCTCTTTTCTCTCCTTCCTTTCCTCTTGTCCTTTCTGTCCTTTTTCTTCCCTCTTATTTGGTCTTATCCCCTCTTCTTCCTCATCTTCTTTTTCTTCATCTCTTTTCTGTATTGCTATTTTTCTTTATCCCTATCTCCCTCCTTCTCCTTCCTTATGCCCACTTTCTTTTCCTCCTTTAAAATATATACGAAAAACTTTGTTTATCTTTGAATACTATGCCTTTGTGTCCATGCATGGGCAGGCATGTGCACATGAGTACAGGGGGCCATCGAGCCTAGAGGTGTCAGAGGCCCCGGAGCTGGAGTTACAGGCAAGCTGTGGACTGTCCAGCATGGGTGCTGGGAATTAAACTTTATTCCTCTGGGAGACTAGCATGTGCTCTTAACTATTGGGTCATACTTCCATCCCATCCTACAGGCTTTCACACAGTACCCAGGGTGGCCTCTTGATCATCCCTGATTCCCCCTCTTTAGTGCTGGGATTACAGGAGGGAGCCGCCACCCCTAACCCTTTGCCAAACAAAAATGAAAATATCTGATTTTGAGACATGCTCTCAGGATAAAACAATGTGGCATCTTTCCTGGCTTGTAAAAAGCATTCGGTGAATAGTTGTTGACTGAACTAATAAAATAATAATCACGTAGGTTTGTTCATTTCCCAAATATTCCTTATGGGGCTGATTGTGCAACTCTGAAGTAGGGTGCCTCTTATGTAGGAGGCCCTTGGTTCCATCTTTAGTCTTGCGCAATGAAATATAATAAGCCCGGAGCAGGGCTTAAGAGATGATCCAGTGGTTACAAGCACATGATGCTCTTGCACAGGATGGGTAATTTGGTTCTAAGCACAAATGATGGGCAAGCAGTTAACAAACCACCTATAGCTCCAGTTCCAGGGGTATCTGGTGCCCTCTTCTGGTCACTTAGGGCACCTGCATGCATGTGGTGAACACACACACACTCAGATCCCCACATGTGGTGGCAGAAGTCTGTAATCCCAGCCCTTGGGAGGCAGGTGCAGGAGGATTTCTGAATTCAAGGCCAGCCTGGTTTACAGAGCAATTTCCAGGACAGCCAGGGCTACACAGAGAAACCCTGTCTCAAAAAAACAAAAAAGCAAAAGCAAAACCAAACCAAACCAAACCAAACCAAAACAACAACAACAAAACCCTCACGGGCTGGAGAGATAATTTAGTAATTAAGAACACTTGATGCTGCTGTGTAGGACCCGGTTTGATCCCTAGCATCTTCCTGGCAGTTCAGCACCATCTGTAATTCTAGTTTTGCGGGATCCAGCTTCTGTTTCTGACTTCTGAGCGTATCAGGGACACATATAGTGCACAGATGTGCAAGCAAAGCACTCATACGCATAAAATAAAAATAAAATAAAAGAATAACAAAACAAAACCCTTTAAATAGAGTAAGTCATGTGGTGGTGGTGCAAGCCTGCAATCCAAGTACTTGATGGGTAAAGAAAGGGGAAGAAGAGACTGTGTCTCAAAAAACACAAAAAGACTGGTGATATAGCTCAATTGGTAAAGTGCTTGCCTAGTATATGCAAAACCTTGCAGTCCATCTCCAGCCACACACACACACTCACAAAGAGAGAGAGAGACAGAGACAGAGAGACACAAAGAGAGAGACAGAGACAGACAGACAGGCACACACACACAGACGGGGAGAGGGACACACACAGACGGGGAGAGAGACACACACAGAGGGACAGAGAAAGAGAGAGACAGAGACAGACACACAGACACACAGAATACAGGGGCTGGAGACGTGGCCCAGCTATAAGAGCACTTGCTGCTTTGGAGAACTCGGCATTCAGTTCCAAATACCCACGTGGCAGCCATCAATCAACTGTAACTCCAGCCCCAGTGGATCAGACTCCTTTTGGTCCCACCACTCACTACATACAGCTGGTGCACAGACATACACGCTGGCAAACACTCATGCACATAAAATAAAAAGAATTTAAAAAATAACAAAATAATACAGAAGTTCTGTCTGTTATTACGCAACGAAGACAGGGCTCATGCATGTCTCTGGGCCGCGCGGGTGGCTCACTGCCCTTCTCTCTGCAGGAGAATGAGCGATTACATCTCTTCCATCATCGAACTGAGCGCTCTGGTGGTGAAACGCCAATACCGCCTGCATCACTACCTGGATTTCATCTACTATTTCACGGCCGACGGGCGGCGCTTCCGCAGGGCCTGCGACACCGTGCACAAGTTCACCACCGAAGTCATCCAGGAGCGGCGGCGGGCGCTGCACCAGCAGGGCGCAGAGGCATGGCTGAAGGCCAAGCAAGGCAAAACCTTGGACTTCATAGACGTGCTGCTGCTGGCCAAGGTGAGGCTGGGTGGACGTAGGCTCCTGGCCCTAAAATTAAACCCAGTGCTGAAAAAAGATTCTCAGACTCGTGGGGATTACAGTTAGGAGCTGCAGTTCTTCTACAAGAGCAGCAAGTGCTCTTAACTACTGAACTATCTTTCCAGTCTTTTTGTTTTCGTTTTTTCGAGACAAGGTTTCTCCGTAGCTTTGAAACCTGTCCTGGAACTAGGTCTTGTAGACCATGCTGGGTTCGAACTCACAGGGATCCGCCTGCCTTTGCCTTCCAATGCTGGGATTAAAGGCGTGTGCCACCACCAACCGGCTCTTTCCAATCTTCTTGTCTGTTGCCTCTTCTTTACTTTTGAGGCAGTATCTTATTTAGCCAATACTAACCTCAAGCTCTTTGTGTAGCTGAGGATGACTGAATTTCAGATACTCCTGCCTCCATCTCCCCAGTGCTGGCATCACAGAAATGTGTCACTCAGCTTCTTGTGTGGAATTTTTGATAGAGTTTTGGATTCCAGCCCTGACTCAGAGGGTATCTGATGGAGATCATCATACCCATCTCTTGTATCCTGGTGCTCATAAGACCTGATGACAAAGTTGCTGGGTATCCAGTAGGATAAATGGCTGTCAGGAGTTGCTCAGTAAATGCAAGTGTGCAGCATGTAAGAGTAAAGGGTGGTGTGCAAATATGGCGGTAGTCCCTGCGGAGATTTAAGTCAGCTCTAGCTGGGTATGGTGACACAAAACCCCAGAACTTGGGAGGTTGAAACAAGAGGATTGTGAGTTTGAGACTACTCTGGGCTACGTGACCTGTGAAGAAATGGAAAGGATCAAAATGAAAGAGAAGGAGAGGGAAGAGGAGGAGGGCTGCCAAGATGGCTAGGGGCTAAAGAGGCTTGTCAGCAAGTCTGATGGCCTGAGTTCGAGCCAAAGAACCCACGTGATGGAAAGAGAGAACTGAAAATTGTTCTGACCCATAGGCAGTAAGTATCTCCCAGGAGAGGCTTGAGAGGCAGGTGTGTCTAGGAAATACACAGTCCTGACTCCATCTGCAGCAGCAGCAGCAGCAGCAACAACAACACACACACAAACTCCTAATCACTTAGTGAAAGTGTATCTAGTAGTTTATGTAAATGGTGAAATTACCTAATGCATTTCCTCTTCTTCTTTTTACATTTATTTATTTATCTATCAAATCTATGTGTGAACATGCATGTGACACAACATGAATGTGGAGGTCAGAGGTCAAACTGTGGGAGTTGCTTCTCTCCTACCACGTGGGTTCTGGGGATCGAACTCAGGCTGTCGGGATGAGTAGGAGACACCTTTATGTACTGACCCATCGTTCTGTCCCCCTCACTCTTTTTTAAACTCTCACATAATTGTCAAGCGATGCCCGTATGAACTCCCTTTGACCTTCCTTCCCCTTTCTCACCTTTCATCTTTTATAGTACGTCGCATCCTTCACTCTGCTTGGAGTATTTATACCCTGTTTAGTTTCGGAGAGGGGTGGATGGGAAGCCAGGCACCGTGGTGCACAGAGGTGCACGGTCCTTGGGAGACTGAGGTGGAAGGAAGTTTGAGACAAGTCTGGGCTGCATATGGAGTCTCAGAGAGGGTGGGGTAGAAAGGGCGAGCTGCGGATATAGCTCAGCAGGTGAAGATGCTTGCTACAAAGACTGACGACCTGAGTCAGTCCCTGTGACCCACATGTTCAAGGGAGAAAGGATCCCAGCAAGTTGTCTTCTGATTCTCTCACGTGCAGCATGTTTGTGTGTGCACGCAAGTACACACAAATGTAAACACACAACACACTAAATAAGTAAATGTGTGCACACAATAAATAAATGAATGTAAAAAAATAGAAATAGGAAGAGAGGAAGAAAGATAAGAAAAAGGCAAATGGAAAGAGGTAGGTCTTACTTCGGGGGACCTCTAGGTTGTGGGAAGTGGAGTAAAATGGGTTCAGCATCCTTCAGATCTGACTTTGGGGGACCTCTAGGTTGTGAGGAGCTGGATAAAGGAGCTCACCATTCTCCAGATCTGACTTTGGGGGACCTCTAGGTTGTGAGGAGCTGGGTAAAGGGGCTCAGCATCCTCCAGATCTGACTTTGGGGGACCTCTAGGATATGGGAAGTGGGGTGAAGCGGGCTCAGCATCCTCCACTGCCATTGCAGGATGAAGAGGGAAAGGGATTGTCTGATGAGGACATCCGGGCAGAGGCTGATACATTCATGTTTGAAGGTAAGGATACGGGGTTAGGCGGAGAAGTGCGGCTGTCCTCCCGGTTTGGGAAACACCTCAGGGGACACTGTAGTCTGCCTGGAGGTGGCAGCTTTACTATACCTATCTGCCACAGGTCATGACACAACATCTAGTGGGCTGTCGTGGGCACTGTTCAACCTGGCGAAGTACCCGGAGTACCAGGAGAAATGCCGGAAAGAGATCCAAGAAGTCATGAAAGGCCGGGAGCTGGAAGAGCTGGACTGGTCAGTTGGGAGGGTCAGGAGGATTGAAGGAAGGAGTCTCTGCTCTATCACTTTCGGGTTATGTGGCCTTAGACAAGCCCCTTAAGCTTCCAGAATTCCAACTAGTAACATGGGGCTGACTGTGATGCCTACCCTTCTATAGTAGTTCTCAGAACCACTCCACCTAGCAAACATCCCTCAAATTCAGTGGCTTGTGGCCGGCATTTAGTTATCACTTTACTCGCATGTGATTTTTTGTGATTATTGAGCCCCGTTGTATGGAGTGGGGCTACTTCCAAACCGTGGTCTGGATTCAGGTTTCTTCCAGGAATCTCTTAATTCTGCTAGGATCCAGTGTTACTCTGGGGCTTGTTCTTCTCAAAGATTCCAGAAGTGTAAAAAAGAAGTTCTGCATGCACCAAAACATTGTAGAGGAGGCAAGTTCCACGGTGAAACTCAACAAGAGTGGGGCGAGAAGGTCCCAGTGTCCTGAGAAGAATGCCTGTAGACACATCACCCTCTGGGAAGGAATGTTTCAGTTTGGAGGCAGCGGCATGCCAGGGTGATCATGTTTGCAGGGAAGAAGTGCAGAAGAGAGAGCAGGAAGACAGTCTTGAGCTGTGAGCTGACTCTGAGGGATGCAGAGCCGAGCCCTGTAGCCAGGAGTGGTGGCCCACCAGCCACTCCAGCCTTTCAAAGGCTGAAGCAGGAAGAGTTCAAGGTCAGCCTTGTCTACAATTGTGTTTGAGGCCAGCCAGGGCTATATGAGTCACTGTTTCCAAAAAAAAAAAAAAAAAAAACCAAAAGAGGTCTGGGAGATGCCATAGTTGGCAAAATGTTGCCTTGTGAACATGAAAGAAAATCACGCTAAAAAAAAAAAAGCTGGTGTTTTAGTTATTGTTTTATTGCTATAAAGAGACATCATGACTATGGCAACTGTTTTATAAAGGAAGGTATTTGACTGGGGCTTGTTTATAGTTTCAGAGTTTAGTCCATTTCCATCATGGCAGGAAGCATGGCAGCATGCAGGCAGACATGGTGCCAGAGAAGGAGCTTAGAGCTCTGTAGCTCAATCAATAGACAGTAAAGAGAGAGAGACACTGGGCCTGGCTTGGGCACTTCATGACAGCCACATAAAGCTTCTCTGGGGCTGGAGATATGGCACAGTGGTTAAGGGGTCCTGAATTCCAATCCGAGCACTGAGCAGCTCACCATTGCTTGTCATTCCAAGTACAGGTGATATGGTGCCCCCTTCTGGCCATCATGGGCATCTGCATACACGTGACAGATACACCCCAAACTAACCTGTTAGAGTTAGATGTGGTGGTGCACAAGTCTAGTTCTGGAGGCTGAGACAGGAGGATTGCAGTAAGATCGTGATTAGCTTAAGCTACATAACAGAACTTTGTCCCAAACAATGCAGTGCACACATACATGCATGCACGCCCGCACAAGAAAGAAAGAGTTTTGATTTTTAAAAAAATGAACTAATACTTATAACTAGTCCATTTTGGATTTCTGAGTACAATAAGCTATTCTGAAATTGGCAATGAAACAGAAAATACAACAGATGAAATCTGCAAAGGGTGCATACAGGCTGGTAACTTGCTCCTGCTCTTAGGTTCCCAACTACTCTGGTACCTCCTGTGATTGCACAGCAATTCATCAATGCTAGGTTAGTGCTGGCCCCAGCAGCCAGTCCCATTGCTTGCTGTTTTTTTTTTGTCACTACTCTGACCGGCTGATGGTCAGATAATTGTGTCTGAACCTGGGACCTCATATATACCAACCAGTTGGACTATCACTGAGAAACATCCTTGGTCATCCTTTCCTTTTTTGTTTCTATTACATCTATTTATTTATCTAACATGTGTGTGTGTGTGTGTGTGCATGCACGTGTGTATTACTGTATACATGTGGATGTTGGAGGATAACCTGCAGGAGTTGGCTTGCTCCTTCTCCAGGGATTGAATCCAGATAGTCAGGCTTGGAAGCAAGCTTAACTCACTGAGCCTTCTCACTGCCTTCTTCTGGTGTTTGTTTTGCTCTGTTTAAGGATAGGGCCTCACTAAGTTGCTTGGGTTGACTTTGAACTCACTCTCTAGCACAGCATCCCAGGTAACTGGAATATAGGCATGGTGCTCAGATACTTTGTATCCTAAGAGTTTGTTATGAGGCTTGACGTCACAGTCAGTGCCTTCAACAAACCAGGTTCAGTAGCACATTTTCCATTACTCAGTTAAAGCAGCCAAATTACTAATGGGAACCAGAAAAAGGAGATTTATTGAAAGTGGCCACATTGGGAAGGGGAGGAGGCAGAGGCCAAAAAGTAACAGTGTTACTTTCTCAAGTCCATTTTTGTGGCCCTGGAATGGGGTTAAGGTTTAAGGAGAGGCCAGAGTTATAGATGTGTGTGTAAGCAGCCCTGTCAAGGTGTGGTTCCACCCGGGATTGGCTCATCACCATATGTACTGTAAAGGGATCTAACTGTAAGTCTCTTCCTGGGAGAGAGTTTCCCTCCTGGGTGATGAGCCTTTACATTTTCCCCTTTCCTGGCATTAGATCCCTGGAGGAATTCCAGTTTCCTGGACTCCATTGCTTGAGTAGTCAGATCCTCAGATAGAGAGGTGCAGGGTCTCTTTAGAACATCTTTCTTCCTTCCTGGCCAGTCACACTCCTGACCCCAGCCTGGGACACTGCAGACTGCAGAAGCTGTGGGGTCATGGAGGATCTCTGAATTGGTTCTACGAAAACCATTCCCGTGTGTGCATGCGTGTGTTCGGGGGATTACACATGTGTGCGTGCGTGTGTTTGAGGAGGAGTCACAGTTCCTTTCTCTTCAGGGACGACCTGACTCAGCTGCCCTTCACCACCATGTGTATCAAGGAGAGCCTCCGCCAGTTCCCACCCGTGACGCTCATCTCTCGCCGATGCACCGAGGACATCAAGCTGCCAGACGGGCGCATCATTCCCAAAGGTGCCTGCTCCGGCATGGTTTACAGGGTTCCAGCCACGCCTGCTGTGGGTGCAGGACCCCTACAATGCCTGTGTGTCTGTTGTTAGTGATGTGGGCGTCTTATTTCATTTCCTGCTGATGTGACAATATACATATCCCGGCAAAAGAGATTTTAGGGGTAAAGTGTTTTTGGTGGATGGGTTAGGGTATTGCAGCCACAGACAAAAGCAGAGAGCAAGGAATGACTCCACGCATGCCAGTGTTCAGTTCTCTCCTTTTTATTCAGTCCAAGTCCTAGCCCATGAAATGGTACCACTCACATTCAGTGCGTCTTCGCACCATAAGTAATCTAGTTAAGAAGATCTTTTATGGGGCCTGGAGACATGGCTCAGCGCTTTAAGAGCGCTGGCTCCCCGTACCCATATGGTGGCTCACAACTGTCTGTAACTCTAGTCCCAGGGGATCCGATACCCTGTTCTTAACTCTGTAGGCACCAGGTATACATACATGCAGGTAAAATACTCATACACACAATAAATAAATAAATAAATGAACCTAAAAATTTATAAAAAAGAATAAAAGGGCTTGCTATTATTGTAGAGGACCTGATTTTAGTTCCAAGCACCTTGCTGGGCAGTTCACATCTACCCATAATTCCAGAGCCAGGGTATCTGACACTCACTTCTGGTCTCTGTGGGCACCTTCATACATAAGTCATACATAAGATACATACACACATACCAGTACATATAAAATAAAAATAAATTTTGAATAGGAAAACTTCTCACTGACATGTCTACAGACCAGTCTAACGAGGCAGCCCCTCACTGAGACTCCTTTTCCAGGTGATTCTAGACTGCAATAAGTTGATCTAACTGGCAGGCCCAGAGGGCAGCCTGGGTGTGTGTGGAGGAGGTTAGATGTGTCTGTAGCCAGAGTGGACAGGCCTGGACCTGGGTGGGCGCTGATGGTAGAGGGTTAGTTTCTTTAAAACAAATTATTCTCATTTTGTTATTACTACTGCTACCCCCTTTTTATTATTATTACCACTACCCCTTGTGTGTGTGTGTGTGTGTGTGTGTGTGTGTGTGTGCGTGCACATGCGCATATATAGAGGTCAGGACAGTTTTCAGCAGTCAATTCTTTTCTTTTACCGTGAGTTCTAAGGTTTGAAACCAGGTCCACAGGATTTCACAGCAAGCACTTCTGCCTGCAGAGCCTTTTTAAGAAAAATTCTGACCCAGAAGGTTAGGTTTATTCAGTAGCCATCTCTCCCCTGGGAGCCAAGCTATATTTGGGGTGATGCTTGGGGCTCAGACTGAAGTACCACCCAGTTTCTGGAGAGCTGCCGTAGGCTCCACACATTCCTGTCCATGTGCCATCAAGGATGAGCAAAAGGAAGAGGCTGGCTTGAGAAGCCCAGGATGGAAGGAAGACCTCATCCAGGGAAGAAATGTGGACAGCCATTCTCCACATAATGACATAAGACAAGGATGTTTATGGAGCAGAACTTCAGGGTGCAGGTGGTGAATGAATGGCCTTGAGGGCCGAGTGCAGGCACCCGACTCTATCCAGAGGAGGAGCTACACGTTGAGGGAGCATTGCTATACCTGTGAGCAGAAAAGATGTTCTGTATGGACAGTCAGGTGATGGGGTTTGCTAGAGAGGCAGGGAGAACAGACAAGGCAGCAAATGTTCTCAGAAAAGGACGGACAGGAAGTGGTGGTAGCTGGCAGTAGTCTCTCCCTGACTGCAGAGAGAAGCAGGTGTGTGTGTGTGTGTGTGTGTGTGTGTGTGTGTGTGTGTGCGCGCGCGCCCGCGCGCCCTCAAAGGCTCCCTTGGGCCCCACTGATTCCAAATGTCTCTACAGGTATTATCTGTCTGCTCAGTATCTATGGGACACACTACAACCCCCTAGTGTGGCCTGACTCTAAGGTAAGTTCCTCCCTTTGTCCTCCCGTGGCCGTGGATCCTTCTCAGGGCTGGTTGCAGGAACTGGCCCTCCGCCCCCCCCCCCAGCTGCAGTCAGTCCTTGTTAGGAGGTCAACAGTCACTGAGCTGAGCGACTACCGGGCTGTGTTCAGCGCTCAGTACTGAGAACCTACAACGACACCGCCTTTGCCCTCAGGACAGCAAGCCAATAGATAAGATCACTTTGGGAACTGCTAAACGCTCTTAGAAAGTAAAAACAGGTGAGATGGAAGCATTTCCCTCAGGGGGTTAGGAGAGGCCTTGAAGTCCAGACGGTGTTTGAGCTGAGAAGCCCTTTCCAAGCTCAGGAAAAAGCAAGCGCAAAAGGCCCCTGAGGTAGAAAAGAGCCTGGACCAGGCACTTGACCACAGGAGATAGGCATAGCTAAACTGTAGTGTCGGTAGGCTGGAACAGATGGCTCTGCGGTGTTCCAGCTGCAGGGGCCCTCAGAGGTTGAGGTGCAGAGCAGGCAGTTGGGCCAGTCCCCAGACTCACCCAGGCAATTCCTCTCCAGGTGTACAATCCTTACCGCTTTGACCCGGACATCCCACAGCAGCGCTCCCCACTGGCCTTCATACCTTTCTCAGCAGGTCCCAGGTAAGGCTTCTACTGACCTGAGATGTTGCCACCAATGGGAGGGACTGGGCCAGTGTCAGGTCAGGGGTGTCCTCCACGGAAGTAGAGACCAAGATTCACCCACAGGTAATTTCTGGCAACACAAGTCCCTTTGGGTTCGGAATCAGATGGCAATTCCATCCTTGAGGACAGGGTACCCCTCCTGTATGTTAGCCCGGGTTTTTGGACTCACACATTTCTTACAGCTCTGTGATGTGGTCTTCGTTTCTACAGAGACAGGAACTGAAGGTCAGATAAGGGTGCTCATCCATCAGGATGTACTATAGTAGTAGGGTTTGAACCTTTGACTCCAGGGTTGCACGTCCTAAGGATCCTTGCCTCTCATTTGAACCCTTCCTGCAGGAACTGCATTGGGCAGAGCTTCGCCTTGGCAGAGATGCGAGTGGTCGTGGCCCTGACACTGCTGCGCTTCCGCTTGAGCGTGGACCGAACGCACAAGGTGCGGCGGAAGCCGGAGCTCATTCTGCGCACGGAAAACGGGCTTTGGCTCAATGTGGAGCCTCTGCCCCCGAGGGCCTGAACGTGCCGGGAGGGGCCCGGCGGATCCCGGGGTTCAAGCTCCGCCCACTCAGGCCTAGACCACGCCTCCAAGGGTCTGGGTCCGCCTCCAGGATCTTGAAGGCATAGACTAAGCTCCTCGAAAGTACCGGAGGTTAAAGCTTTGTGGAGGAGCCTCTTGTTGGTGACGACCACGCCCCTCAGGACAAGGCCCAGCCACTTGGGATCTGATTTCTCCATTTGAGGTCAAAGTCCCGCCTTAATTTACCCTCATCTACCTACCAGCGTGAGGGAATCAGGCTAGGCCCCGCCCCCTCGGGCTTGGGCCACGCTCCCAAGACAAGGCAGATCAACCTGGCCCCGCGGATTCAGGTTCCCAGACCTGACCCACAGAACCTTCCTTAGACCTAAGACTCAATGCTGGGACTGGATACTCGTCCTACCTCCGGCTTCGCCCAGGTTAGCTTCTAAACTGAGGTTTTAGAAGCTGGAGCCTGGGGTTGCAGCCCTGAACCTTCAACATCACCTTTCTAAGACTCGCACCTATGCGGAAGGACTGCACAAGCTGAATCTCAGGACTTTGGCTGTTTGCTTTGTTGTTGTTGTTTTGAAACCCGGACCCTTACAAGCCCCCTCCTTCTTGGTCACCATCCCTTTGCTGAGTTTTCTCACTTTTTAAGAGGAAAAGCAAAGGGACGCTTTCACCTTGCGCCTCAACCCATGCCAGATCCGGAGCCCAAGATGGGGAGGAGGGGTTCTTGGCGGTTGGGGAGTGACTGGGGGGGGAAGCTGTTTGTTCTCGAACTAAACTCGGATTTTGGGGGGCAGTTTGTGCGCTGTTTATTTGGTCAATAGATTGCAAATTAATTCAATGGCTACTGTCGTGGGGCCGGGAGCACAGGCCAGCCTAGTGCCTACTCTCGTTCGGGAGAAGCAGATGCTGAACGAACAATTATACATATCAGCGATTTATTTGAAACCCATGACAAATGCTTCAAACATGAGACCCTGGTTCTGGATGGATATGACAGGTGTGGGGAGTGAAGGGCCAGGGGAACTTTGATGCTGAAGATTGGAAGCTGGTCAGGAGGGAAGAGTCGCAGGCAGAGGAAGAGTGTGGGCAAAGGCCTGGGCTGGGGAAGATCGTGAAGAACTGTAGGAACTCACACCAAGCAGAGCTGTTTGCGTCCATCTGCGTGGTGGGAGCAGAGTGGAGGAAGGATAGTGGCCAGGGAGTCATGGCAGGTGTGAGCAGGGACAGGGAAGGACATGGTTAGATCAGGCTTAGTATGAAGGAGGTGTACTGCGAGTTAGGGTCCGGGGAAAGATAGGAATTAGGCCCAGACAGGATGGCTCTGGATCTGGGTAGTTAGCTAACTGTGGAACCAAAAGGAGGGAGGAAGTAAGGGAGGCACCCACGCCTGACTGAGGGAGCCAGGCCGTGGAGTAATTGCTGACATGCAGAATATTAACGTTGGGGGCAGTGATGATATTGGCAGTATCAATTCATCCAATATTAATAGGCATCTGTTAAGAGCCATGCATACGTATGTGACATTTAGAGGGCAAGGTGACGAATGACAATAGGTAAGTAAAGAAACCAGCATGTTCACTGAGCACCCTGGAGGATACTGTCTGGAGGACAGTATTCTCTTGTGAGAAGAGACGGGGAACCACAGAGGGGCCTGAACAGAGGTGGGACACGATTGGTCAGCTGCTGTGTTGAATGGACACTTCAAGAGGCAAAGGGGACCGGTCAGATGGAGGTGGCTGTGTTGGTCCTGACAGTGCTATAGAGGGATCAAGGTGGCAGGATTCTTGGGAGGAGCGACCATTCCATGGAGGAAGTTCTGGCAGGTTTGCCTATGTGGGGTTCAGTAGAAGGTGGGGAGGCTCTAGGTTTGGGCTCAATCTCTTGGCAAAGTGGACCTGCCACAGGCTGACTGACGTAGGGGTGCAGAGCAGAGGCGATGTCTTGGTGAGATCAGGGTGTCAGTTTTTGAGATGTGAAAGAGGCACTTAGATGTGTGCAGCGTGGGAATCAAATCTCGGGCCTTGTGCGTGCTAGGCAAACACGCTACCACTGAGTTGTACCCCTGTTGAATAGGCCTTGAGCCTGAATGCAGATTCCAGGCTGGGACGTACATTTTGGAAGTCTACGTGTTTAGATAACATTTCAAGACTTAGGAAGCTGGGCTTGGTGGCACTTATCTTTCATCTCAGCACTCCAGAGGCAGAGGCAAGTGGATCTCTGTGAGTGTGAAGCCAGCTTGGTCTATACAGGGAGCTACAGGACAGCCAGGACTATATACAGAGAGTGTGTCTGGAAAAAAAAAAGTAAAGACAAAACTAAGAGGGTTGGGGTGGGACTGTAGCTCGTTTAGCAGAGCACTACACTTGCTCTAATGTGTGTTGGAGCTCTTGAGTTTGATCTCAGCATTACAAGAAACATCACCCCCCCCACACCCCGACGAAGACCCTGTGTGTGTCCTTACATTTGCGTGTGCATGTGAATGTACTGTAATGTGCACACACAGGTGCATGAAGCTTTGGAGCACTCCACAGTTAATGTCCGAATGAGATTCGGGTGATACCTAATTCTTCCTATGTGCTCTCGTAAGGCTTGGCAGAGATGGACATGCATATCTAGTCCTTGTTTCCTTGAGACGGGGTTTCCACCTGGGCCAAGCTAGCCTTGAACTCCAGATGGAAGGACTCTCGTCACTTGGTTCCGTTGTCTTTCTACAGGCTCTCATTTAATCCAGGCACAGCTCCACAGTTTAGATGACTTCTGATTATCTCGTTTAATAGACGCTGAAACTGAGGCCCCATAGGGAAGCAACTCACTAACTATCCTTATCTTGGGGTCTCAGCGCAGATCCTCTCCTGCAGCATCTTTCAGGGTTCCTGTCTGGTTGGGTCCCTAGGCCACTGTGCAGCGCCGAGAGTCAGCAGGTGTCTGGGAAGATCCGCTCAATTGAATTTGAAGACGGTGGCAGCGCCGCTGTGTGTCCTGGGGCGACCTCTGGTGGCATGTTGTGGGATCGTCGGCCCGTGTCCACTGTCCGCGGTACTAGTGGGTTGAGCTTCTAAACTGGCCGACCCGGGTTCTACCTAAGCCACGTGACCTTCGGTGGTGCTGTTGCTCCCACATCGTCGCCACGATGGAGGGGCTTCAAACGCGCATCATTTTCCAATACCTTTCTACTTCTGTCATGTGCAACCTTGTCACCCTCCAGTAACATGGCAAAACAAAACAATCACAAACACTTGGTCTTGGGAGCCAATATCTAACTTTGGTAGGGCCGCTTCCTAGAGGTGGTTGTGGGCTTCGGATTGCTCTTCTCTGCGGCTCAATTTCCCTGGTACCATGAGTCCTACCATTTCATAATCCCTGTGAGGGCGAATAAATGAGAGGAGGAAGGGAGGGATAGCGCCAGAGTTTAGGGGGCTGCCGCATCTTCAAGCCCCTCCTCCTTTCTTGAGACAGAGTCTCATGTAGCCTAGGGTGGCCTGGAACCACCTATATAGCCACTAAGGGTGACTCTGAACTCCTGAATTTCTTGCCTCTACTCTCATGTGTATTGAGATTGCAGGTATACATCACCAGGACTATGTGTACGCAGTCTGTGGGATTGATTTTTTTTTTTTTAAATCCCTTTCCATTTTGACTGCAATTTCAGTGACTGATCCTTTTCAGACCACGAGGCTGGGGAGGAGGCACCCTATTCTTCTCGTATGTGTGTAAGAAGCTCCCCCTGCTGGTTAGTAACACCAGTCCAGACATTCTTCCTCCAAGAATCCCCATGTTTATGTGTGAACACCTGCCAATTGACTTGTGTGTACCTGTGACCCTGAATGTGTCTAGGCAACTGAATGCACACATCTCAGGGTCTGTGCAAATGTTTATGTGCATGAACATTTGTGTATTATGTAAATGAGCATGCCCGTGTGTATGTGATTATGTGTGCATGTATTGGTGGCAAAGCAGGAGAGACACCACTGTGCTTACGACTGTGCACACAGCCGTGCTCATGGTCAGCGCCGCAGCTCTCTGCCCTAGTCTTCAGGTTTGACCCTTTTTGCGCAGGCGCCACACTCCGGAGGGACACTGTCCTTGGAAGCAGAAACAGGTTTTCGCTCTGGCAGGGATGACTCTGAGGTTGGTGTTCCTTGCTCTCTGTCCAGAACTGAACACTGCTTGTCCACAGCACAAACTTTCTTGAAACTGCCATCGCCCTTTCCCAGCCCACTTCCCATGGAATGTTTCTGGTGTTTCCCGAAATCCCCTCCCAAAGAGATGCCTGGCAGTTAAACCTTGTCTTGGGATTGCTGCCAGGGAAAGTCTTTGCCCTGGAATCCTTGTATCAGGGTCTGATATTGAGCTCACACTCACAAGACATGATACTGGCTGGTTCCCCTGACTCCTATAGTCATATTCTTGTGTCCTGATTACCAAGGAGGGATTTGATCTTAGAGGGTAAATCACTTGCTCAAGCCACACATAGTTGGTGAGTGGCAGAGCCCAGCCTTGACCTTAGTCTGTCTGATCCCAAGTCAGACGGTCAGTGCTTTCCCAACAGCCTGCTGAGGGTCAGAGAATTCATGACAAGCATTCATAGCAGTGAGTTCTTTGACAAAATGACCCCAACATCATAGCTGGTGTATATGTCCTCCTTCTGCCACCAAAGCGGGTGTCAACACATGCTTCAACCTGCCCATTCTAATCATGTGCTAAGGAGTATTGTTACCCCCCATTTTCTTTCCTCCCTCCCTGGCTGTTTGTTTAAAAAAAAAAGTAGTACGTATGAGAAATCACTTGTAAATGTACAAATTCATGCTTTAGTGAGGGCTCAACAGGGCTGGCTTCCTATACTCTAGTGAACATTATCCTGTCTGAGTGGGAAGAAGCCATTGCCAAGATGGCTGACTCATGGTGGACAAATGGCTGGGCATCTCAGGTCTTTTCAGGTAAGGCCTCTCTGTGGGGCTGCTGGGGCTCCCTCTTACAGTGTCCATTGGGGCCAAGATTGTGTAGTCCAATGGGCCTGGGAGGAAACTGTACAGCATCTGTGACATAAACACCAATGTCCAAGGTGTCATGGGGACCGCCCAGATTCCAGGAGAGAGGAATTAGGCTTCCAGCCTTGAATTGGTAGGGTTCTCTGGAGAACCAATGCTAGATGGCTTCATGTGTATAATATTTTGACATTTTAAAATGATTGTCACCTTTGAAGTTGGTGCTTAAGAAATACATAATCAAGTTACCAAAAAAAGAAAAAAAAAAGAAAATGTTAGCTATGTGCCTACGTGTGTGAGTATGTGTGTGTGTGTGTGTGTGTGTGTAAGCAGGCCCCTTCGCAGTGTAGAAGCTGCCTACGTGTGTGAGTATGTGTGTGTGAGTGAGAGCAGCCCCCTTTGCAGTGCAGAGGCTGCTTACGTGTGTAAGTATGTGCGTGGACCCCTTCACAGTGCAGAGACATTTGGAGCCCACTGATTTGGGAACCAGACTCAGGTTCTCTGCAGAGTGGCACAGGCTCTCAACCACTGGGACATCTTTCCAGTCCCCTTCCACCAAATCTTATAAGGATTTGAATAAGTGTATGATTTTGTATTAGGGATACTCAGAACTGTCCTGGGGCTACCATGTAGCCCTTAAGCTGCAGGTTGGATATACCTGGATTATTTGAAAGAAAAAAAAAGAGTTGTATCTCTTTTTAAAAAATGTCTATTGATTGTGCAAATAATGGGTTCACTGTGACAGTTTCATAATATACACGGGTCATATCCCTGCTATCACCTTTTCCTATCCCTCCCTAACTTTATTCTCCTTCTCTTCTCTAATGGCCCTCCATTTTGTGTCTTTCTCTTCCTAGCTCCCACAAAGGAAAAGGAATGTGATGTTTGTGTTTCACTAAACCTGATGATCTCCAGTTCTGTGCTCTTTCCTGAACACGATGTGGTTTCACACATTTCTATGGGGTGAGTAATACTCCATTGTATTTATAATGGAACATGACTTTTAATCATCCAGACATCCATTGACAGGCACATAGGAATATATATACATATATTTAACTGATATATATCAGTTAAAGAAAAAGAGGCCAGAGTCTATGAATTTGGGAGAGAGCACGGGGTGTGTGTGTGTGTGTGTGTGTGTGTGTGTGTGTGTGTGTATGTGTGGGTGTGTATAAGTTAAGGGTTGGAAGGAAGAAAGGGAAAGGAGAAACTGATGTAATTATATCTTAGTAAACAACTCAACAGCTCCAGAAAGCTCTAGAAACTGACCAGATTTACCAGCCCCCCATCCCCGAGTTGGTGTAATCTGTAAGAATAGTGGGGTGGCTCTGTGATCTATTGGGATGCCTTCAAGTTGTACATGCAATGAGCTTCAGGGTTCCACATTCTGTGAGCTATCACCCATGTTGGGAACGAGCTTTTGATGATACAGCTTTCTCCGAGTCATCCTTGATTGCCCATACTTCTGTAAGAAATACCAACAAGCTCATTGCTTTACCAGGCTGGGCTTTTGCCACATCTGTCCTTGACTTCCTGTCTGAGCGAACACTTATTTGCGTCTCCCCAGGACTAGTGTCCCTAAACACATCCACCACAGTGTTTTGTTTTTAACTAATTAGTTAAATGACTATGGACGTTTTGCCCACATGTCTGTCTGTATACCATGTGTGTCCTGTGGAGGAAGTCTTCAGACTTCCTGGGACTGGAGTCACAGGCAACTGTGAACTGCTTGCTACCTGGTTGCTGGGAATCAGACCCCGGTCCTCTAGATGAGAGGTCTTTGTTCTTAGCCACTGAGCTGTCTCTTCCATGTACATAGCACTCTGAATCATAGCATCCCATCCGCAGCACCAATTGGCACATTTTTATCCCACAACGTAAAATTCATTTACTCTTTTTTTTGGAAGTCTTTTTTTTTCTTCTGAGACAAGATTTCTTTGTGTATGTAGTCCTGGAACTCTTTTTGTAGACCAGGCTAGCCTTGAACTCAGTGATCTACCCGCTCTTGCCTTCCGAGTGTGGGATTAAAGGTGTGTGCCACCACCACCCAGCTATCAAGGCAGTCTCTCAATGGGGATCTCATTCCTATAAGATCAATAAGCAAGTTGCATATTCCAAATACACCATGATACAGAATAGATTTTTCCCACCACAAAGGGGAGAAATGAGAGTGTAGCAAGACTTTTAGTCTTGCCGTCAGGAAAACACAAAACTTCAGCTCCATCCATATATAGCACCTGGAGCTTGCGGTCACCTCATCTGGGCGTCAGCAGCCCCGCCTCTCCAGGTCTGCCTACCAAGCTCACATGGACTCTCCACTCTGTGCCTGAAGCTTTCCTCAGTGGACATTCAATTTCCAACGTCTTCTGATTTCCACTGGAACTGAGGCTTCATCTTCCCAGTTTTAAGTAACTGCCTCTCATGTCCTCTACGCAGGGAATCTTAGCTGGACACACACTGCTCAGTCTCAGAGCTTTTGTGGAATTTTGGTGCAAGCCTCTACTATTCTTGGGATAAGCACCTCTTACTTTATGTATCTTTCAAGCTTGCAAAA
The DNA here is from genome assembly GCF_014885135.2 of Alexandromys fortis. Taxonomy (NCBI): domain Eukaryota; kingdom Metazoa; phylum Chordata; class Mammalia; order Rodentia; family Cricetidae; genus Alexandromys; species Alexandromys fortis. Next base: position 660,708 of record NW_026067934.1, on the reverse strand, counting down.
GAATTGCCAGATGGAAGATGCTCAGTGTTTCTGCCAGTTTGAAATATAGCCCGGACTACAGCTGCTGTGGCCTCTGTGTGCCTCTGAGGTTAACCTCAGGAAAACCCCTCTAGGTGGCCATTTTCCAGTAGGGATTCCCTTCAGCAATATTCCTTATATATATATTACTACTACTATTACTATTAGTAGTACTCTTGGTGTGTGTGTGTGTGTAGGTACATACGTGTCGTGGTACACACGAGGTCAGAGAATAGCACTGAGGAGCTAGTGCTGTCCTTCACACATGGGATCAGACTAAGCTCATCAGGCCACTGAGCTACTCCACTGGAACCATTCATGGTTGGGACCTTGCTCTAGGACATCTTGTGGGACCAAGGCAGTCTTGTGAAATTAATGCAAGTGTGAGATCTCTTTTTTTCTTAAAGATTTATTATGTATAAACATTCTGCCTCCATGTGCCAGAAGAGGGCACCATATCTCATTATAGATGGCTGTGAGCCACCATGTGGTTGCTGGGAATTGAACTCAGGATCTCTGGAAGAGCAGCCAGTATTCTTAAACACTGAGCCATCTCTCCAGCCCACGTGTAAGATTTCTTTTGAATGCTGTAATCTTTTAACATTACTGCTGTCCTCTCTGCATTTGCGTCCGCAACTTCAAATTTGCGTGCTTCCTTCTCTTCCAAACTGCTTCTTTTAAAATCTTTCTGTTGTTCCTCTTGCTCTTTCTCACTGTGTACTGAATAGGAGCAGTGAACAGTAAGCATGGCATAACTTGAATGTCAGCCTATTTTGGAATTTCTTCTGTCAAATACATAGCCCATTGTTTTTGAATACAGCTTCAACTCAGGTTCTCACAGCATGGGCATAATGTAGTCAGATCCTTTAAGAAATTATTTTCCCATTTCATTGTATGTGCTTTGCTTCCATGCATGTCCATGCACCACATGCATGGCTGCCATCTGATGAGGCCAGAAGAGGCCATTGGGTCCCCAAGAGCCGATGTTATAGACTGTTGTGAACTGCCAATGTGGGTGCTGGGAAGAACAACCAGTGCTCTTAACCACTGAGTCATCTCTCCAGCCCTGTAGTAAGATTCTTTACCGTATTACAACATGAATGATTAGTTCCCAAGAACTAATTTTTAGTTTTTTTGTTTGTTTGTTTGTCTGAAACAAATTTCTCTGCATAGCCCTGGCTGTCCTGGAACTTACTCTGTAGACCAGGCTGGCCTCAAACTCAGAGATTCCCCTGCCTCGGGCTGCTGAGTGCTGGGGTTGAAGGTGTGTGCCACCACTGACTGACCCCAAGGAGTTTTGATCCCTGCTAAAACTTCATGAACTGAGCCTCCCCTGTCTACATAGCTCTTAGCTCGCTATTGTCCAAACTCCTACCTTTATGGCCCATCACTCTCTACTTACAGCTTTCTAGAACTTTTCTAGACAGAAGCTCAAAACTTATCTTTATTCCTCTTGCAAACCAGGCCCAAGGCCTGGGAGCCACCCTGTCAGATTTTTTTTTTTGAGACAGGGTTTCTCTGTGGTTTTTGGAGCCTGTCCTGGAACTAGCTCTGTAGACCAGGCTGGTCTCGAACTCACAGAGATCCGCCTGCCTCTGCCTCCCAAGTGCTGGGATTAAAGGCGTGCGCCACCACCGCCCGGCCACCCTGTCAGATTTTATCACAGCACTGACTTCATCTTGACACTGGTTTGTATATTTGTTACCCTTCTTGCTATGACAGAATACCCAATGAAGGCAGCTTCAGGAAGGGAGGGCTGTTTGGTTCACAGCTGAGAGTGCAGTCCTTCTCCGGCTGGCGGCGGCACATGTCTTTAATCGTAGCACTCAGGAGGCAGAAGCAGATGGATCTCTGAGTTCAAGGCCAGCCTGATCTACAGAGTTCCAGGACAGCTAGGGATACACAAGGAAACCCGGTCTTGGAAAAAATAAGGGGTACGGTCCCTCATGGTGGGTAAGGCCTGGTGGCGGTAAGAGAAGGCAGTTTTCCACATTGTATCTAAAGTCAGGAAGCAGAGAGAGTGATCAATGCTGGTTCTCATCTTGCTTCTCCTTTTAATGTTTTAATTAACACATATCAATCATGCCTAACGATGGGTTTCATTGTGACATATATAGTGCATTTGGATCTAATCACTCTCCGTTACCTGCTATTGTCCCTGTCCCCTTTCTTCCCCTGCCTAGCTCGTCTCCTTCTACTTTCATGCCATTAAAAATTATCTTTATTGGGGGCTGGAGAGATGGCTCAGTGGTTAAGAGCATTGCCTGCTCTTCCAAAGGTTCTGAGTTCAATTCCCAGCAACCACATAGTGGCTCACAACCATCTGTAATGAGGTCTGGTGCCCTCTTCTGGCCTACAGACATACACACAGACAGAATATTGTATACATAATAAATAAATAAATATAAAAAATTATCTTTATTTTATGTTCATTTGGTGTTTTACTTGCATGTCTGTGGGAGGGTGTCAGATACCCTGAAGTGGAGTTATAGATGTTATGCCCATATAGTCCCCCCAAAACCAACTAGGAGGCTGAGTCCTGCATGTAAAAGCAGAGAGCCTTTATTCTTATTCAAGTTCAAACTTGGACTGTCTGTGTGTCCAACGTATTGGCATGATCAGAGAGCCCCAGGCTCAGTTGGGCAGGGATTTTATAGTAGCTGAGGTTAGGGCGAGGGATTTCTAAGGTTCAGAACCCTTATTGGCTGACATTTGTGGGTGTCCTGGTGAAAAGCAATGGGTGTGTGCTGGCGGGTGATGCTATCTACAATGGTTAGAGTGGTAGGAATTTCCTTTCGATGGTTTGTTCCTGGGTGGTGTCTGGGGGTATCAGTTTGTGGTCTTTCTTTGAACCAGGTATTGCCTTAGGGTAAACTATTGAGACTCAGGCCTTTATTGAGTTTGTCATGGCTGTGTTCTACATTCCCCCCTTCACAAGTACCAATGAAAGGACCCAATCATGGGTCTTGTTTGTCCCCTGTTTAAGAGGATAGTTGTAACATGAGGGCTGGCTTGTTGGGGTTTCTGTCCTGCCTGGTACCCCAGAGCCTGCAAGGTCCCAAAGAAAATCACACAGAGTCTGCATTAATGATAAACTGATTGGCCCATTAGCTCAGGCTACTTACTAGCTCTTGTAGCTTATATTAACCCATTATTTTTTATCTATGTTAGCCACATGGCTTGGTACCTTTCTCAGCAGGGTAGGTCACATGTTGCTTCTTCGGTGGTCTGGTCTGGGCTGGACTGGGGGGAATGGGCTTCCTCCTTCCTAGCATTCTCCTGTTCTCATCCCCCCACCTCTACTTATTGTCTGGTTGACCCACTTATACTTACTGGCTGGCCAATCGGCGTTTATTTAAAACAAGATTGACAGAATACAGACAATTATCCTGAACCAGATAGTATTGGGACCTAAGAATCATTATCTAACAGATTTCACTAGGTAAATGGCCATCCTCTGCTACCAGGCCCTGTATCTCTGAACTTTGAGTACAACCAAATTGTAATTGTAATCTCGAATGTCCTCTCTGGTTCTGTGGTTCTGCATAAAGAGCCAAAGAATCTTATTATAGAACTATTTTAGTTAATAAATCCATTAATTGACAACTTTGGTCCCATTTTCTTGATGTGTCGGGACACTATAGGTAGCCATTTTTGTCTCCCATGCCAGGGAGTTCCCCCTTGTCTTAGCATTTCAACCTATTTTGGGCAGGGAGCATGGGACAATGTGTTATTTTCTGTAACTACTTCAAGCTGACATTGGGTCATTGTTATCTGGACCCAAGTAGGCTGAAATGTTGGTCAAGGATAAGGGAGGGAATTCAGGCAATGGGGACATTTATCAGAAGCGTCTGGTTTGCTCACTGTGCTGAAGAGACAGGGAGCATCAGCCCACATCAGCACTCACAGTCATTTGGAGCAGGCTGTAGTCAGCAGCTGATGCTTGAATGTGCCTGTCAGTCAGGTGAAACCTATTGAGACAAGTTTAAACTAGGAACAGAAGTTAAAATTTATGAACTTAGGTGAAAATATTACATTTGAAGCTTTCAGGAAGGGCAGGAGTCCCAAGACCAGAGAAACGAAAATTCTCATCTTCAGGATTAGACAGATGGGGAAAACTTAGGTTGTACTTACCTGGAATCATTTTGTTCTGTGAGAAGTGGTTCTAGGTTTTTTCTGAAGCCTATATAAATTTTTATTTTATGAAAGGAAATAAAAGTGTTAGATACATTAATATTACAAATCTATACTTGTCGGAGGATGCTTGTTCATTCCCGGCTGCCCAGAACTGAAATAACCACACAGAAACTATATTATTTGTAATACTGTTTGGCCAATAGCTTAAGTGTATTTCTGGTTAGTTCATATCTTAAATGAACCCATTTCTATTAATCTGTGTGTTGCTATGTGACTGTGGCTTACAGGGAAAAGTTCAGGAGTCTGTCTGCCCAGGTGCCTACTTTCTCCTCCTCTATCTGCTTGGAACTCCTGCCTTGCCCTATTCTGCGAAGCCCCTGACTGAAACAGTTTTATTCATTAACCAATAAAAGCAAAACATAGACAGAAGGACTTCCCACACCATGTACTGAAATCCACATAGCAGAAAAAGCAGGTAACGGGTGTCTGTAAAATGTCAGGACTGGACTCATTTGAGTCCTAGCAGAAACTGACGATTTGGGTTAGAAGCATGTATGTTTTTGTTCTGTACTGAGAGCCAGGTATAGATTGGAAAGAGATATCTTTGGCCTGAGGAGAAGCACCTTTAAGTTTATATTTAGATGGCAACCAAAATAATCCAAAATCTTGAGCTTGTGACTGAGCAGGAAGTAGTCACTGCTCTATCAACTTATTGGAACTCTATTAAGTGCTAAACTCTGAACTTAGAATCATAGAAGGGGAAAACAATTTGAAACATTTTTTATATCTCAAATTATTTATTTATATTTTTATAACTTGCATTTACCTCTCAAATCATTTTTGAGACTCTTAAAGCTTATAAGCTTTTATATCCTCAGACTGTTTTCTAGACCCATATCAAGGCTTGATTTTTATATATAAAATGAACTAACAAATTAGCTAGAGCTACCCTTGTAAAAAGGTTTTATTTCTAACCCCCAAAGGGTCAAGACCCAATGGATTGAGAAACTGTCCCAAGTCCTTTGCCAGACTGTACAGCTCATTGTCTTGCTGCATTACAAGAAATGAACATTCCAGTTTCTGGCTACCATTTGGTGCTTATGACTCTGACCCTAAATTTTTAACCTTTTCTTTTAAGTCCAAATATTAACAATATAAAACATTTTACAGCACAATTGTCCCATAGCTTTATAAATTTAAATATTTTAAACAACTGTTTTTTTTTAAATTAAAATCTCTCAAATGTCTTCCTGCAATATCAAATAAAGTACCTCTTTGGCCCCATCTTTGATGGCATATACATGACTTGTCTTTTAGATCTCAGTCTGTTCCATTTCACCGTAGCTGGTGCTTCTGGTGACTGTCACTTGGCACAGGCATGTCTAAGACTGTGAAGGTCCATCCTCGAAACTGGACTCTCTTTGGGACTCTAGTCCTGCCATATGTTTGCAAACCTCAGCTGTTTCCCATGATCCCTTTATGTCCTAAAAAACCACTATCCCCTGGGTGACTTTTAAAACCACAAAGTTTAGCTGACAGAGCAACAAAGAACATTTTTGAGTATAAAAGCACTGAGGTGAGGCTTTAATATTTTAAATTTTATTTTGTTTACAAACCTCGTTTTTAGGACATGACATGAATCATATAAAAGTCTATACCGATCCCAATTATCTTGGAGATCGATAGTTGTCTCTTAATCAGGCCCATTTTGCATTGTCATCTGTAACCAAGGAGGCAGTGAATCCTGTGACATCCATCCTTTTTTTTTTAATTGCATCAACATGAAAACCAGCCATGTGATTGATTAAAAAATGGTGGCAATCCAAATTGGAATCATGTCATATGGTTCCTTTAAAGTTATCATTAAAATCTTAAATTATGAATTTAAGTTACTAGTTTTAACTTTCTAACTAGTTTTAATTTTTAACCATATTTAACAAAATAAACTTATACATTTTAAAGTACAGTATGGTCACATAAGAAAATGTTTGGGCCGTTCTGCTTTGTTTCCTTCTCCGGGTCAGTGTGTCAGAGGCACAGATGGACAGAGTGGCACAGAGGAGAATTTGAATATGCCTGGGCCAGCTTTCCAATAATGAACACCACAAAACAGTTTGAACGTTATCGCTCTCAAGAAGACACCCAGACTCCTGTTAACTCAAACACAGTGACCTGTGTTCAGAAATAGATTTTGAGCCCTGACCAAAAATGCAGTCACAGTAGCAGTGGGCGGTGATTGGCTGCTGTTAGCAAAACTGTCCAAACCATTTCTGTTTCAGCTCCATGCTTGCAACAAAACTTATGAGCACAGCAGAAATCACAGACAAAGTTTTTCAACAAAACAAGCAGACAGTATTTTCTCGAGAAACAGACAATATTTTCAAACCAGAATTAACCTAATATGGTCAATAAACTTTAAATACCTGTACTATCATGATGCATCCGACCCCTTTAAATGATACCTTAGGTCATAAATATCATTTAAAGGGATGCACAAAAGACAAAACAAAACTGCACACAGAACAACACAGAGTCCTCCTGGCCCCTGGAGGCAAAACTGACCCCAAGACTCTGGCTCTATGCTGGAATGCGGGTGCGACCTGCTCTGTCTTTTTAGAGAGACCAGAGGGATTCCAGCCCATACAGAAGGGTCTGGGATCCAAATTAACCAGAGGGATCCATTCCTGTACAGATGAGCACTAGAACATCTTCTTGGATACCCCACCTGTGGTTATTTCATGCACATCTGCTCAGACCATCAACAGGCTCTCACAGATTCTGGGCCCATTTACAGAAGGATATCCAAAACAGAAAGACATGAAACAAAACGTAGACACAGAAAACGGCTGAAGGCTCTATAGGACGGTGGTCCCTGTGGGCTTGGGAGATCCTGGCGAGCCCCCAAATGTTATGCCCAGATCATGGAGTCCCCAAAAACCAACTAGGAGACCGATTCCTTTATGTAAAAGTAAAGAGTCTTTATTCTTATTCAAGTTTGAATTCAAATTCTTGGTGTGTCTAGTGTCTAGTGTATTAGAGTAATCAGAGAGCCCCAAACTCAGTTGAGGTGGGTTTTTTATAATAGCTGAGGTTGGGGTGAGGGATTTCTAAGGTTCAGGATCCCTTTACTGGCTGACATTTGTCTAGTCGTGTCCTGGTGAAAAGCAGAACATGTGTGCTGGCAGGTGATCCTAATCCCCAATGGTTGGAATGTTAGGCATAGTGTTTAGATGGTCTGTTCCTGAGTGGTGCCTGGGTGGTCTCAGTTTGTGGACCTTTTTGGAACTAGATATTGCCTTAGGGTAAACTACTGAGACTTAGGCCTCTATTGAGCTTGTTATGGCTGGGTCCTATAACAGACAGGTGTGAGTTGCCATGTATGTGTTAGAAATTGAACCTGGGTCCTCTGGAAGAACAGCCAGTGTTCTTAACCACCAAACCATCTCTCCAGCCCCTTTCTTTCATGCCTTTAAAGTGTATTCATTCATTTCCTTATTCATTTGTGGGCATGCATATGGCATGGTGTGTGTGCAGAGGTCAGAAGACAACTTACAGGAGTCAGTTCTTTCCTTCCATCATGGAGGCCTTGTTGGTGGGAGGGCCCTTGTTCATTCCCGGCTGCTCAGCCCTGAAATAATCACACAGAAACTATATTATTTAAATCACTGCTTGGCCAATCACTTAAGCGTATTGCTAGCTAGCTCTTATGTTTTTGGTTAGTCCATTTCTATTATTTTATTTTTTACCATGAAGTTCAAGGCCTACTGTCAAGGCTTTGGCTGGTGGCTTGTGTCTTTCTCCTCTGGTGGCTCCATGGCTTCTCTCTGACTCTGCCTACTCTCTCCCAGCATTCAGTTTAGTTTCCCCCACCTAGCTCTACTCTGCCCTGTCACAGGCCAAGGAAGCTTCTTTATTCATTAACCAATAAAAGCAACACAGAAGGACTTCCCACACTACTCCCCCTTTTCTGTTTAAATAAAAAAGGAAGGTTTTAACTTTAACATAGTAAAATTACATGTAACAAAACAGGTATTAAGCAAGAATTACAGTTACAATATTTATATATACTTTACCCTTTATCATAACTAAGGAAAACTATATATATTCTTCAACTCCATCAAAGACTCCAGAAGGATATTATATTACCTAAGTAAACAGGAAGCAACTTCTTTGTAAGCAACTTTGTGAAACTTCCAAAACTCTAGAATTGACAGAGACATCTCACTGCCTGAAAAGTCACTCAAAGTTCTTCTGTAACATTGGAGCATCCGATCTTCAGCCCACAGGCACATAGTATCTAGCAGACTTTTCCATGAAGCAGGAAATTTCAAAGACAGTTCCACCTGTATTTGGCACTGAAGAGCACGTCTCCCCTCTTTCGGCAGCCAGTAACTGCCTATAGATCTTCAGGAAGGGGTGAGGCCTCGTGATAGGCCCAGTTTTGTGCAGGCCTTAGGCAGGTAAGTGCAGTAGCCGTGTCATACCTGAGTTCCACAGCAGTCTGCACCTTTATCTGCCTCCTACAGTCTTCCTGCCCCTTCTTCATGAGCCTTGTAGGTGGGGATGTAAATATTCCGTTTGTGACTGAGCGTTCAACAGCCACATATGTAATCGTTCTGACCAACTATGAGCACTTGCAACTACGATATCCCCGTTGCAAAAAGAAGCTTCTCTGGCTAGGGTGGAGAATAGCACTAATCTGTAGTGTTTGGTTTAATCTTAAGAAAAACCGCTCCTCCAACACAAATAACTCCAATTAGACCAGATTAGACCAAATTAAAATGCCCACATTTAATAAACGCAGCAATTTCGGGTGGACTAAGATAGCATGGTGGGGAGAGGAGCCCACGCAAACCCTGGTGACCAAGTGTTTCTTTTTCTGGCATGAGCCTAAAGAGCCTTTGGGAGTGGTCCTGACATGGGGGCAGGGTCAGTGCTTGGCAGGCTGGGAGTTGGAGTCCAAGTGCTTGGCAGGCTGGGAATTAAGAGTCTGGACCAGGGCAATTCCCAGGCCAGGGGCTGGGGTGACACTTCCAACTCAATATTACATTCCAGACTCTGTGGATGTAGGGGTGTTAGAGGGCTGGTGTCTTACTTTTGACCAAACATCTCAGAGTCCTTTAGTATAGGGGCATCGGCTCAAGTCTGGCTACTCCCTGCGGGCATGGGGTGAGGTGGGATAGGGGAGAGTTGGGAGTTGGTGCTAACGCTCAGTGAGAGGTGTGGCTGGGAGGCATCCTGTTTGCTTCACCCTGGAGTCCTTAGGCTGCTGCTTTTTGAGGGAGATGAGAAGGCAAGGAGAAAAAATACTGTTATTACTGGTCCTATGCATTAACTGCCAGAAAGAATGGAACAGGGAAATGCCCTGGTTGTACAGGTGAGGCTTGGGTGTATCAGATACAACCAGATTTTACTTGGTGGGTGTCCTTGGTCTAGGAGAGTTGGTACCAATGGTGAAGTCCCAGGAGCTGTTGCAGGTACTTGGAATGATCTGGAGAGCACTTTGTGAGTTGGTTTCAGCCCAGGTAGCAGGAGTGACCTGTAAAATATGCTTGAAACTGGCTGGGGTTAGTGTAGCAGAACTTTTTCCTGGAACCTGTAAGAGAACTGGAACAGATCAAAAGGCTATTGCTTTAGGTTAAAAGGTAAAAGAAACTGGGAACTCTGAACCTCTGACGACATTCCTGAAACCTGTTAGTCCTGGACTATGGAGCCTGTGAGAAAGGCACACCTGTCTATGTTTTAGCAGGAAACTTTATTAAATGCCATGGATGAAGTAATAAGTTAACAGTACCTTAAGTTGTCAAATGCCATTAGACAGACCTGGGAGGGATAAATGAGCAAAAATGAAACAGCTTTTTAGCTATGCAGGCAATCTCAAATCCTCTCCTTAGTCCTTGGAGAACACCAGTGTTAGAAGCAGTGCTTCCCATGAGCTGCTGAGTACAAGAGGCTCAAAGATTTTCCTGTGGTGGGGGGAGAGGGGACATTTAATCTACTTGGCTTGGCAAGATGAGTAGATCAATTCCCTTGGTGAAGAAGCATCCAAGAAGCTGAAGAGGTGAAAGGCCGCTTTTTGCTGCTGCTAAAATACAGACAGGTATGCCTCTTTCACGGGCTTCATAGTCCAGCCTGCCAAGTGCTGACGCCTTCGCCAGGGAGGGTCAGGACCACTCCCAAAGGCTATTTAGGCTCATGCTGGAGACACGGGGTCTCCAGAGTGTGCATGGGCTCCTCTCCTGCCATGCTGTCTCAGTCCACCCTAGAGTGCTGCATTTATTAAACGCTGGCATTTTAATTTGGTCTAATCCGGTCTAATTGGAATTATCTGAGTCGGCAGAGCGGCTTTTCTTAAGATTAAAACAAGCATGTAGGCATAAGGATAAAGATTTAGAAAGTAATTTGATGGGCACAGTAGCTTATGCCTTGTCCTGGTTAGTTTTATGTCAACTGAACGTAAGCTAGAGTCATTTGGGAAGAAGGGCTCTCAGTTGAGAAAATGTTCTCATCTGTACTGCCTATACAAGGCAAGTCTGTAGGGTATTTTTTTTTTTTTTTTGCTTAATAATTGATGCAGAAGGGCCCAGTCTACTGTGGATAGTGCTACCCTGAGCCAGTGGTCCTGCATTGTGTAAGAAAGCAGTGAAAGCCATGAAAATCAAGCTAGCTGTTATGACCCATCCATGAAGCCCCCCAAAACCAGCAAGGAGACTGAGTCCCGTACGTAAAAGCAAAGAGCCTTTATTTTATGCAAGTTTGCAAACTCAGTCTCTTCACATGTCTAAAGTATTGGAATAAACGGAGAACCCTGAGCTCAGTTAGAGTTGGGTTTTTATAGTAGTAAAAGTGGGGGTGAGGGGTTTCTAAGGTTCAAGACCCCTGATTGGCTGACATTTGTCTAGGGGTGACCTGGTGAGTGTATGCTGGCAGGTGGTCCTATCTACAGTGGTTGGAACATTAGGCATTTCCTTTGGATGGTCTGTTCTTGGATGGTGTTCAGGTAATCTCAGTTTGTGGTCCTTCCTGAAACCAGGTATTGTTTCAGGGTAAACTACTGAGATTCAGACCTCCATTAAACTTCTGGATGTCTGAGTTCTACTCTGGCAGGTGATAATGGTTGGAAGTAAAGAACTTCCTTTGGGTGGCTCCTGCACTAGTAAGCAGTGCTCTTCCACGGTTTATGCTTCAGTTCCTGCTTCTAGCTTCTAACCATGACTTCCTTCAGTGATGAACTATTATGTGCAGGTATAATATGACATAAACCCTTCTCCCCAAGTTGCCTTTGGTTATGGTATTTCATCACAGCAATAGAAATCTCAACTAAGATGCCTCCTAAGTATCTATGACCTCCATAGCTTCAGCGTTTTGATGGGTTCACAGTACCGGTCAGAAAGGAGTTGGTTACCCCCATGACAGTCCTGCCACTATTGCTTCAGTGTACACATCTTGCTGGCTTAGTCACTAATATCATCCTGTCTTAGTTGCTGTAAGAAAGCACAGGACCAAGGCGATTTACAGGGAGCGGGGAGCACACTTTACTTTCTAGTTCCAGAGGTTTAGAGTCCCCAGTGGCAAGAAAAGCATGGCAGCATGTGGCAGACATGGTGGCTGGAGCAGGAAGCTGAGAGCTCACACCTTGTAAGCATAAGGAAGAGAACAAACTGCAAGCAGGGGAGACTTTTAAAATCCCCAAGCCTTCCCCCAGTGATATACTTCCTCCCAGCAAGGGTGCAGCATCTAAACCTCCCCCAAACAACTGGGGATCAAGTGTTCAAATGCTAATACTATGAGAAACATTTCTCATTCAAACCACCACATACTCCGAGTACACAGGTGAATAGGACTGTTGACAATTCTTCTTCGTCTCTGTTGAAATAGGAGCGGCAGGGCTGCGTTCCCGGCACCCGGCCGCCCGCATGGCTAGCTTATACCCAGAAATAATTACACGGAAATTGTATTTTTTTAAACACTGCCCTGGCCCAGCTAGGTCCAGTTTCTTATTGGCTAGCTCTTATATATTGTTTTAACCCATTTTTAATATTCTGCGTAGCCCATGAGCTGGCTTACCAGGGAGGATCTTAACCTGCGTCTGTCTGGAACGGGAGAACCATGGCGACTCTCCACCAAGACTCCTTCTCCCAGAATTCTCCTGTTTTCTCCACCCACCTAAGGGTGGGCCTTATCAAGGGGCCTAGGCAGTTTCTTTATTAATAAGAAATCACTCCCACATCACGTCACTCCACATAGCACCTGAAGTCCTGTGAAGGTTACCCAGTTGGGAAGAAGCTTCCAGCTTAGTTCCTACCTGAACATCTTTTTCATTCAGTTTGGAACTGCAGAACAGAGGATGGGGCTACTTACATTCAAGGTGACTCTTCAATTCTCAGCCAAACCTTTCTGGAAGCATTATAGACACACCCAGATGTGTGTTTCCATGGTAATTCTTTTTTGTTTTTGTTTTTGTTTTTTGTTTTTTGAGACAGGATTTCTCTGTGGCTTTTGAGCCTATCCTGGAACTAGCTCTGTAGACCAGGCTAGGAGACAATTTAGGCTCACCACCAACTCAGATGCTCTGTGTGATGGTTAGTGTTCACTGATGACATCCAGACTCACCTAGGAGGTGGGTCTTGGGCAGGCTTCTGGTCTGTTTCAGGGACAGCTCCCCAGGCTGCTGAGAAGAATGGGTGTTTTGCTGTGTGTGCACAGAATGTTCTGCAAATGTCTGTTAGGCCCATGTGATCAATGGTGCCACTTAATTCCGACACTGGTAAGAATGCAGTGTTAGGCCCATCCGTGGTGGCACATACCTTTAATTCCAGCACTCAGGAGGTAAAGGCTGTTACCCACAGAGCCATCTCACTCCCCTGAAATACTTCTACATTGTTTCACTCTAAGGTTGCGCCTGTGTTTTGTGGTGAGGAATTTCTTGGTAGCAACAAAGAGATGTTTCCAGATGTTTGCTCCAATTTACTAGCCTGTGCCTTTGAGGGCAGAATTGAGACCAATGACATTCAGAGTTATTATTAAAATGTATGTGTTAATTCCTGCTATTCTGTTGTGTTTTTTTCCCCTTTCTCCCTTTCTTAAATATTATTCTAGCTTGTTTTATTTTTCCTGGGCACCGTGGACTGTTTTTTTTTCCCCTCTTCATTCTGAAGGGTGCCGTCAGGCATCTTCCATAGAGCTGGCTCGGTGCTCACACATTCCTTTAGTCTATTTTTACCCTGGAAAGTTTTTCACTTTTCTTCCATTATGACAGATAGATTTGCTGGGTGCAGTACTCTGGGTTGGCAGTTGTTATCTTTCACGACTTTAAATAGATTACTGCACACCCTCGGGCTTTTACTCTTTCAGCTGAATGGATAATGGTGTTGTTCCGACAGCCTGCCTTAAATGTAAATCGGTGTTTTCTTCTTTCAGCTCTCATACCCAGTTCTCTCCTCTCCCGCCTGTATTCCCACCTGTATTCCCTACCCACCCCCCCACCCCCCACCCCCCC
>NW_026067934.1:634585-643630 GCF_014885135.2 Alexandromys fortis | reverse complement strand
ACTCCGCCCCCCCCCCCCCCCCCCCCCCCCCGCCACCCCGCCCACTGCCAACTCCAGCTTGACCCCTCCCATTTGCCTCCTATCTGAACTCTGGCTCCTCAGCTGGGAGTTTTAGTTTCAGAATCAATCCCACTCTGACCCAGTAGGGCTAAATTCTTTGTTTCTGGAAGTCTTGTCTCCACTCAGAACTTGGATTACTTGGAGGCTCGGCTTGAATTCTGCCAGGCTTTGCAGCTGTCGGGCAGAGGCTCCAAGTCTTTCGGTTCTGCACTGAGAAATGCTGCCCTGCTGTGCCCCAGCCTGCTGTGCAGAGGGCCTGCGGAGGGCGAGGGAGGCTGGAAACTTTGGCTCTAAGACACTGTTGTCCTGGCTGAGATAGGTTCTCAGAACCTCCGGCCTGCCTGGGAAGGTCACTCAAAATCCGCTTCGGGTTGACTCCGCCCCCTCATTTTGGAATCTTGCTGGGGCTGGGAGGAGACAGCTAAGGCCTGGGGATGATTGGCTCAGCCCAGATCATCAGTCCACACACACACACACACACACACACACACACACACACACACTCCGAAGCCAGAAACTTAAGCATTTCCGGAGAAGAAGAGAGGAGGTCCCCTGGGACTCATTGCTCCAGAGAGAAGGTGCCAGGCTTGGGGACACAGGGACGGCCTTGACTACTTGGAAGCTCTGTCTACAGCCAGAGTGGCTCCAGGGAGCCCGCTGGTTCTGGAGGCCCATGGTTTCCCAGTTACTACGCCACTTCTCAGTGCTTCAGTCTGGGCCAGTTTAAACTCTAGACAGTTCCCAACTGCCTGTCGCTCTTTCTCGTCCCCCTCTCTCACTGTCTCTCCCCTGCATTGCCCTGGGTGTCTCTTCTCCTTTCTCTATTTCAGTCCTGCCCAGTGACCCAGGCGGCTCACCTCTGTTTCCTGGACCTTGGAATTTCATGCTCTGCCTATCTGCCCTGCAGGATGCTACAGCTGAGCTTGTCCTGGCTGGGACTGGGGTCCGTGGCTACCTCCCCATGGCATCTTTTGCTGCTGGGTGGGGCCTCCTGGTGCCTGGTCCGACTTCTGGTCTGGATCTATACCTTCTATGAGAACTACTGCCGGCTCCGCTGCTTCCCTCAGCCCCCTTCGGGGCACTGGTTTTGGGGTCACATGGGCATGGTGAGTATGGTGGCAGGTGGGTCTGGGGTGTCAGAAGGAATGTCTTCTCACAGGGTCAGGAACGGTTCTTAGGAATCTAGGGGTCGGGAGAGGGCTTGGGGCCTACAACAGTAGTAGTGAGGGAGGCCCAGGAGTCCCTCTCTACTCACACACAAAGCAGATCCTCTCCTTGCCTCTGTCCACAGTGTGTGTTCTGAAGCTTTCTTCTTCTTCTTCTTCTTCTTCTTCTTCTTCTTCTTCTTCTTCTTCTTCTTCTTCTTCTTCTTCTTCTTCTTCTTCTTCTTCTTCTTCTTCGTCTCCGTCTTCCTCCTCCTCCTCTTCTTCCTCTTCTTCCTCTTCCTTCTCTTTTGGCCTTTCTTATCCCTAGCTAACTTTGGGCCACATTCTCATCAGGACTCATGGTCTAAGGTTTCTTCCTGTTATTTGTCCAGTCCTGTGTTATGTTGTAGTTAGAGGCCCCCAAGACAGGTTGCATAGGACTGAGCCCCCTTCCCCACCTGCGGTCCTCACTACCCACTATTGGGCTTGTGGCCTTCTAGTGGACCGCATGTGATAGGACCCTTCCTGGCCCAGCTCTGCTGTCCTCAGGCCAGTGCCTGTACCTCTCCGAGATGCCTTTTCCTCTGTGGGAATGAGGTATGATCCTCCTACCTCCGCCCAGAGGACCCTGAATGTCAGAAGATAGATGTGATCTCCCCTCTCCAACAATTCAGATTCTGTCCTTCCTTCCTTATCTAGCTCTCCGTTCTCTAAGTGTGTCAGAGGCCTCCACTGAACACTCTGTTTTCCTTTGTGGGGTCAAGATGAAACACAGAATGTCCCGGGTTCCCCATGAAAGGGTTCCATCACTATCCCAATCACTTCTTCTTTTTCCCTGTGACCCCTTCCATAATGGCTACACTTTCTGGGAATGGTTTCTTAGTCTCATGTCTGTGCCCCTTGCACTTAGATTTCAGTGTCTCCACCTCCAATGGCATTGATTCAAGTGTGGCTTTTCCCTCACCTCTCACCGCAGCCTTCTTTCCTTCTAGCTTCCCTGTCTGCCCTCCCTTATCTCACATCTCCTCAGGACTTCCTCCCCTGTACCTCCCAGCCCAGAAACTTTCTTTCAATCCCTCTGTATTAGGCAGGGTTAAGTTAAGTTTTCTTCGTAGGGCTGGGCTGGGCAGTGGTGGTTCATGCTTTTAATCCCAGCACCTGGGAAGCGGAGGCAGGAGGATCTCTATGAGTTTGAGGCCAGTCTGGTCTACAGAGCAAGTTCCAGGGCAGTCAAGGCAGCTACACAGGAAAATGTTTTCTTAAAAAGAAAAGAAAGCAAGCAAACAAAAAAGATTTCTCTCTTAGGACATAGTTACAAGCTTTTAGATGGGTTGTCACCACTGGAGCTGGGAGACTAAGCTCATTTTGTTTTTATTTGTTATTTTATCTAGAAACATTGGAAGCAACTAGCTGGCATATTATAGTCCTTATTTTCCCAGTCATGTTAAAAGGTTTGATATAGAGAGTCATTACGGCCTTGCTCCTCTCAGTGGGTGAATCAGAATTATCAGAGCATTTATCTTGCATAATTCTTTAAGCAGTTCACACCATTGGTTATCAGTAGTCTCAGGATTACTGAGCCTTCAGCAATGGTATCAGTTAGTGTCCGGCTCTGTGATTAAACACCATGACCAAAAGCAACCTTAGGAAGAACTGGTTTACTTTCATTCAAAGTTCCAGAGTCCGTCATAGTGAGAAGGTCTGGCAGGAGGGGCAGGAAGCAGAAAGCTCACATTCCGTCCATAACTAGAACAGAGAGGGAGAGAGGGAGAGAGGGAGAGAGGGAGAGAGGGAGAGAGAGAGAGAGAGAGAGAGAGAGAGAGAGAGAGAGAGAGAGAAGTAGCACAGACTATAAGACCTCAAAACCTGTCCCCGGTGATCTACTTCCTTCAGCAAGGCTCCGCCTCCTGAATGTTCCATAACTTCCCCAAACAGCACCACCAACTGGGGATCAACAACTGGGGATCGAGTGTCCCATCTTATGTGGACATTTCTCATTCAAACCACTAAAGCATCTTTACAGTTAAGCAAATTGCAGAATTAGCACCAGATTCCAACAACCCATTAGAGAAAAAGTCTGCCCTTCCTTCCTTCCTTCCTTCCTTCCTTCCTTCCTTCCTTCCTTCCTTCCTTCCTTTCTTCCTTCCTTCCTTCCATTTTTCCCAAGACAGGGTTTCTTTGGTGCCTGACCTGGAACTAGCTCTTATAGACCAGCTGTCCTCAAACTCACAGAGATCCACCTGCCTCTGCCTCCCGAGTGCTGGGCTTAAAGTCGTGCGCCACCACCTCCTAGCCCTGAGAAAAGTGTTCTTATAATTCAGTTTCCTTTGAGCCACTCCTGGCACCACAATTTGTGTTAGTCAAGGTTCTCTACAGGAACAGGCTCACTACAAAGTATTTATAGTTTAAAAGAGAATTACTGGAATGACGCTCCACTAGAAGGTCCTGGATGAACTCAGCCACCCATCATGTTTTCTTGATCACAATGATGTTGGAGAGTTGGGTGACGTGTAAGCTCCCGTCCATCCACCCCACCATCCCTCTTTTGTTCTTCTCCAGACTGCTCATTCGTCATAGCCTCATGGGCAGAGTCTTCATACGCTGCCCCCTTTCTCTGACTGCTCCTTATTCTTGTCACCTTGTCATTTCCAGGTCCTCAAATCCTGGCCCCATGGAATCTTTTTTTGCCACGGCTCTCTGCTGTTCTGTCTCTATCATTCTTCCAAGAATCTCTTTTCGTTGTTCTAGGATGAGACTTTCTTGGCCTCCCCTGATTTCCCTGTGGTCCCCCTGTGTCCACTTTTGGGTCCTCCCTCCCCTGAGCTTTGTACATCGGATCTTTCACTATCTTCTCCCTTCTCTTTCCCAAGGCTGCTTCCTTACATGAAAATCCAGCACCTAAGCTGGCTGTTAGTTCTCTCCTGAGGGGAGTTATTTCTTTCCCCTGGGACAGGGTTTCTCTGTGTAGCCCTGGCTGTCATTGAACTCACTCTGTAGACCAGGCTGGCCTTAATCTCACCTGCCTCTGCCTCCTGAGTGCTGGGATTAATTCTCATCTCATTTTCCTTCTGAACTAAGAACCAAGACTATAGGTGTCTCTAAGTATTCTTTGCTTCAGAACTGCAGAGGCACTTGGCCAGTGCTGGGGAAAATTAACTGAGTTTACCCTGAGTTTATATGAATGGTAAGGAGAGAGGGGAAAGATATCAGAAGAATCAGATGTAAAAAAAATATAATAAAGACACATAAAGAGGCATACAGAGCCAAAGGAGAGAGGGAGAGGGAGAGAGAGAGAGAGAGAGAGAGAGAGAGAGAGAGAGAGAGAGAGCAAAAGAGAGCCAGAATGATACAGATACACAGAGAGAGTTACACAAAGTGGAACAGATAATTGGTGGTGAAATATATACACAGATACACTCATAAATTTAATTATATCTAAGAAATTTTACCTCTTTGTCAGTAATCTATTATGTATTCCTATTTCCTTTACTTATCTATTAAGTATCATATCTATAAATCATTTGTGCATCCATACTTATCCATCAATTATCTATCTATCTATCTATCTATCTATCTATCTATCTATCTATCTATCTATCTATCTATCTATCGTTGAAATAAGAGCGGTGGGGCTGTGTCCCCAGCACCCCAGCCGCCTGCTAGCTTATGCCCGAAATAACAACACACAAATTGTATTCTTTTAAACACTGCTTGGCCCATTTCTATCTAGCCTCTTCTAGGCTAATTCTCACATATTAATTTAGCCCATTTCTAATAATGTGTGTAAGCACCCCAAGGTGCGCTTACCAGGAAGATTCTAGCCTACGTCCATCCTGGGTCTGAGCTTCATCGCATGTGACTCTGAGAGCAGAGCTATCTCGTGTCTGTCTGAGGAGTCTTACCTCACTTCCTCTTCCTCCTGTTTACTCCTCCCACCTATGTTTTAACCTATCAGGGCAAGCAGTTTCTTTATTTAATTAACCAATGAAATCAACAGATTGATATATGACACTCCCACATCAATCTATCCATATCTATTTACCTATCTATCTATCTATCTATCTATCTATCTATCTATCTATCTTCTATTTGTCTATCCATTCAAGAAACAGAGAGAGGTTGAAGAGATGGCTCAGCGGCTAAGAACCCTTGCTGTTCTTGTTTTTTTTTTTTAAGATTTATTTATTTATTATGTATACAACATTCTGCCTCGATGTATGCCCGCTTGCCAGAGGAGGGCCCAAGATCTCAATACAGATGGTTGTGAGCTACCATGTGGTTGCTGGGAATTGAACTCAGGACCTCTGGAAGAGCAGCCAGTGCTCTTAACCTCTGAGCCATCTCTCCAGCCCACCCTTGCTGTTCTTGGAGAGAAGCTGGCCTCAGTACCTAGCCCCCATATCAGGCAGTTGGCATCTGCCTGAAACTACATTTTCAGTTGTTCCAACATCTTTTTCTGGGCTACATGGGCATTTGCATAAAATATGTAGCTATATACACATATACAAATAATAAACCAATAAATCTTAAGAAACAAGACAAGCTGGGTAGTGGTGGTGCACCTTTCATCCCAGCACTTAGGAGACAGAGACAGGCAGAATTTTATGAGTTTGAGGCCAGCCTGGTCTACAAAGTGAGTTCTAGGACAGCAAAGGCTACACAGAGAACCCTGTCTCAAAAGAAATATAAAATAAAAAAGAGAGACAGGAGAATAAGGCTTCAGAGAGAGAGAGAGAGAGAGAGACAGAGAGACAGAGAGAGACAGAGACACACACACAGAGCTATGTATATAGCTGTAATAGATGCATATAGAGACATAAATTAAAAAAAAAAGATGCACACAGTTTAACCCAGGTTTCCAGGTTGATTTAGCAAGAGCCATAGCTGAATGAACTATTGAGAAGTCTAAGAGTGGTGTGTGATTTGATTGACAAGAAAATGTGGCTATCTGAGGCCCCCATCAAGACTAACCTTCGCCTTCTCCATCCCCAGGTCAAGAGCAATGAGGAAGGCATGCAGCTGATGACTGAACTGGGCCACTACTACCCTGATGTCCACCTCTTTTGGTTTGGGGCCTTCTACCCCATCCTGAGGCTCACCCACCCCAAGTTCATTGCTCCCGTGCTCCAGGCCCCAGGTATTTTCCCCCAGGATCCAATGACTGGTCTGTTCTCTTCCTTTTCTCCCAGTGTTTCCATCGGTGCACAGGCCAGGTGGGCAGGAGAGAGTGAGCCATGTCTAATAGAAGCCACAACCCTGCTACTAACCTGACTAACCCTGGACAAGGCTTTTGGTTCCTTTAGATCCTGAGTTCTGTTGAGTGAGTGATGGAAATTAAGCCCAGTGTTGTCTTAGGAAAGAAAGAAGATCTACTGGCTGGAGGTGTAGCTTTGTAGTGGGATGCTTCTCTGCAATGTACAGAGCCTTAGTCTGCATGCCTAGGCGCTGAAATTAAACAAACAGCAACAAAAGACAACTAAAGAATTTTTTTTGGCAGAAAAATCCAGGGAGAGTACTCTTCAAGCACATCTGGGTTCAGGTCTCAAACATGCTGCAGGATCTTTATCTCTTGTCTTGGTTCCATCTTCCTCTGGGATGATTTCATGCTCATCTGGGGAAAGGTGACCCCTAATGGCTCAACCCCTTGAAAAAAAATCCCTCTGGGTCCAGCATGGGTTCTGGGACTCCCTTAACTTTGCCTCGTTTGGGTGACAGGACAGATTCTTCATCTCCCACTGTGACTTGATTGTCTCATACTATTTTAGACATAAAATGACGAATAACAAGACTGCATTTTTTTTTTGTCGGCTGGGGTTTCTCTGTTGTAGTCCTAGATGTCCTGGAACTCACTCTGTAGATGAGGCTGTCTTTGAACACAAAGAGATCTGCTTGCCTCTGCCTTCCAAGTTCTGGGATTAAAGGCGTGAGTTACGACTGTCCAACCTGTTTTGTGAATTCATCAACGGAACCAAAGCAGAAAAGGACACATGAGTCTTTATAGCACTTTCTTAAAACAAAAGCAAAAGGCTAGAAGGTCTTTTGCATGCTTAGGGTATATGATCTTTCCCTACTTTTTGATCCTTGACAAAACATCTCTAGTAAAGAAATAAAATAAAATATGAAGATCTTCTGGGTGTACCGTGCACCCCTTTAAGGCCAGTGGTAAAGAAGCAGGGACTGGTAGATCTCTGTGTGTTCAAGTTCTATGGGTCTACAAATTTATTTTTCATAAACAAACAAAGAAATCTATTCAATGGCCATTTGTCATAGGATCGAGAATATAGCATGGACAAACATCATTGCAAGCATTCATCATTTTATGGGCTCATTAGCATAATCAGATCAATTTATCAGGACACCTCTCAAGAGGTCGTTGGCAGGAATGGAGGCTATGACCGTCCTTCTAACAGAGATCTGACACAGACAAGATAGAGCAGAGCCGAACAGAGCAGAAGGGTTTAGAGTTCAGGAAACTGATGCCTGAAGAGGCACACAGCCCGCCAGGGATTTCACCCACCTGAGTTTAGTGTCTTACAGTTGCTTCAGCCGCTTCTGATGAAAGGGACCTTAAACTGGGAAGTGACTCGGGATGGACAGAGGGTGGGTGCAGTACTTCGGGAGATCTGGATGGGTTCATCTGTGTGTGGCTGGCCCTGGACCTGCTTGATGGCTTGAGGGGCGGTGGCACTTCTTGGAAGGAGCACATGGGGCCAGCATCCTGTGGCCTTTGAGGATAGGGGAGCCTTTAACTCTAAATACGCAATGCTTAGCATGGTATAAAGGAGGATACATGAAAATTATGGGGCATGTTTAGGTCACATTTGGAGTGTGAATGGGACACATTTAAATCCTATCTGGGGTTATCTAAAGGGCACAATTAGATCATGTCAGACTGTTGCATTCCAATGCTAGATCATACTGTATCATCTCAGGGAAGATCAAATATGTTGTGTTCCTAACTGTGTCCCTGTCTTACCTTCAGGATGTATCAGGACATGTCAGAGAGTGTGTCCCAGATCTCTGTAAAGGCATACAAGGGTGTCGTACTGGGGTTCAAATGTGGAGTATGTGCTGGACTATGTAGCAGCTGTGTGAAGGCATGTTGGGGCATGCTGTGCCCTGTCAGGCTGATGTTGGCTCTCCCTGCTACTGCAGCCTGGTCTAGCCTTGTCTCAGGTCCTTCCTCTTCCTAGTTTCCTTTGTCCCTTTCCCCTTCCTGCCTTGCTGGACTTGGAGGGGAAGTGCACAGCCCTGGGACTGAGAGTCCCCACCCACTCCCCAAGTTCACATTTGATTTCTCCATGGCCCCTGATTGTCCATCATGGCAGCTGCAGTGGCCCCTAAGGAAATGACTTTCTATGGTTTCCTGAAGCCGTGGCTGGGTGAGTACCTCAAGGTCAGGGTCAGGAGACATCCCTGTGGGCCCAAAGAAAGGTGCTACCTTTGCTTACTGCCATGGCTGCCCTCCTAGGGGATGGGCTGTTGGTGAGCACTGGAGAGAAATGGAGCCACCAACGCCGCCTGCTGACACCTGCATTCCACTTTGACATCCTGAAGCCTTATGTGAAGGTTTTTAATAAGAGTGTGAACATCATGCATGTAAGTTTGTGTGTATTTGTTTGTATGGGATAGTTTTCTTTAAGATTAAATATTTTAAATATATAAATAAATAAATATATTTAAAATATTTAATCTTAAAGAATTTAAATATATATATTTAAAATATATATATTTGTTTCATGTGTATTGGTGTTGCCTGCATGTATACATTCCTAGTGCTTGTAAAGTCCAGAAGAGGGCACTGGAGATCCTACAACTGGAGTTAAAGACAGTTGTGCGT
>NW_026067934.1:556177-632025 GCF_014885135.2 Alexandromys fortis | reverse complement strand
CCGCGGCCCCCCCACCGCTGCCCACCCTACTCCCCCCCACCAAGCCTTTCACCCTCACCGCCCCACCACCCGCCCTCCCTCCCTCCCTCTCTCCCCCCCTCCTTCCCTCCCTTCCTTCTTTTTTCTCTTTTTCTTTCCCTCCCTCTCTCCTTCCTGCCTTCTTCCCTTCCCTTTCTTAATGGTATCTTCCTATGTTGTCTAGGCCAACTCAGAATTGAACAGGTACTTCAGGCTGAACTTGAACTCATGATCCCCCTGCCTCCCTTTCCCAGGTGCTGGGATTGCAGTCAGAAGCCACCATGTCTTTCTAGTGGGAAGATCTTAAGGATGTTGTATACCCAGCAAGAAGGGCATGAACTCTCTGAGTTTTCCAAGCAGTCATGGAAGGCATTTAAGCAGTTGGGAGTCATAGTCACAGCTAAGACCAGGCAATTGACCCAGTAGAGGAATGTCACGTAGACACAGGATACAAGGGATCTGAAGAAGAGGATATGAACTTGATTGCAAGAAATCAGGAAAGAAAAGATGGAGCAGATGCTGAGTGAAAGAATGGTAGGAACAACCATATCTACCTTTGAGTCCTG
Source organism: Alexandromys fortis (assembly GCF_014885135.2). Taxonomy (NCBI): domain Eukaryota; kingdom Metazoa; phylum Chordata; class Mammalia; order Rodentia; family Cricetidae; genus Alexandromys; species Alexandromys fortis. The sequence goes on along the minus strand of NW_026067934.1, from coordinate 631,441 downwards.
GTGGGCCAGCCTACTCATGGGGAATAGGGAGCAGGAGAGGTATGCCTGGCTAGAGCCCTTTTCTGGATAAATTATGCTTCTGTGACTCTGGCTGAAACTTCTCTGGGGTTTCATGTGTGTTATGTTGCTTTCTATCTCTGGCCTGCCCTGCAGGTCTCCCAGTGAATACATTGCTGCCATTTTGGAGCTCAGCTCCCTAATAATGAAACGGCACTTTCAGCCCATCCTCTATGTGGACTTCCTGTACTACCTCACTGCTGACGGGCGACGCTTCCGCAAGGCCTGTGACCTGGTGCACAACTTCACAGATGCTGTCATCAGGGAGAGACGCCGCACCCTCTCCAGCCAAAGTGTTGATGAGTCTGTGAAGGCCAAGGCTAAGTCTAAGACTTTGGACTTCATTGATGTGCTCTTGTTGGCCAAGGTGGGCTTTTGTGGGATCTCAACTGAGAACTTAACCAAGAACCTTGACATTAAATGTTAGATAGAAGTTGGACTTGATCACGAGGGTATTTGGGGAAGCGATAGGTAGCGTTGATAATAAGCGAGGGCAGGATACAGAGACATTTGAGAAGTTCTTCTGTTGAGCGCTGTGTGGAAGGAGTGGACAACAGCAGGAACCCAAGGAGGGAAGTGTGGGACCAACTCTGGAAAGGACAGGGAAGGCATTCTGTGTGCACAAGGGGACAAGAACCTGTCTCAGGTCATCGTCACTTCTCAGACATGGAATGAGTTGAGGGTACAAGTTTTGTCTTCAGGATGAACACGGAGAGGAGCTGTCTGACGAGGCCATCCGAGCAGAAGCTGACACCTTCATGTTTGGAGGTGAGGGTCCCTGTGTAGGTCTACAGTGAAGGTAAGAGTCTATCAATCCCAATTGGGTGTTTTGAGAAGACACCAGATCCCTCCGTTCCACCATCCACCCTCCCCTTCCCTTTCCTTGAGATGCTAAAGCAGTCAAGACACTCAGACTTTCCTTTGTGCCCCTCAGGTCATGACACCACCGCCAGTGGGCTCTCCTGGACCCTGTACAACCTGGCGAGGCACCCGGAATACCAGGAGCGCTGCCGGCAGGAGGTGCGGGAGCTGCTGAGGGACCGAGAACCCGAGGAGATAGAATGGTGAGCATAGGTTCGGTGCCATGAATACAGTTGTGCACCAGAATGGTAGTTGCTATTTTTGATTTGTACAATCTCACTGATTTATTTATCTGTGTGTGACTGTGATGGGGATATGCACGTGCCAGGAACACATGTGGAGGTCGAAGGACAGCTTTCAGGAATGGGTCTGTCCTACCACGTGGGTTCTAGAGATTGAACTTGGGTGGTCAGAATCAACAGCAAGTGTCTCTGAGGAGTCACCTCCATGGCTCTATTTAAAATTTTTTTTCTAGTTATAAGCTGGCCTGGAACTCACTGTTCTCTTCTCCTGTGTCTCCCTCTTAGAATCACATGAACAGCTTGGCCATCTCTTGTTAAATCTCTACTGTCTGACCCCTGAGAATTCCTAGATCATAGCCTCTACTCTTCTCTGGGGTTATGTGTCCTTTGTTTGTTTATTTGAATCACTCTCTCTCACACACACATACATACACACTCACCCCCTTACACACTCACACACACTCACCCCCCCACTCACACACACTCACCCACTCACACACATGCACCCACCCACACCCACACACTCACCCACACACTCACCAACTCACACACATTCACCCACATACACATATTCACACACACACATGTACACATTCACCCACTCACACACATGCACCCACATACACACACACTCACCCCCCACACTCACACACAAACACATGCTCACACATATGTCATTGTAACTGGCAGACAGGATTGTAGGCATGCCTGAATCACTCCTTTGAATACTATTCATGGTATCTCATGACATAGATTCTTCAGTTGTATGAATAATATACCTCCCTTTCCTTCTGGTCTTTCAGTTCAAGCTTTTGGAGTTTTAAGAATTCTTTGTGTTCTGTCATGAGAATGTCCCTTATGCTGTCTTATTGGACTCCGTAGATTTTTCATTCTCCTTAATCAGTCCAGTAAGGGGTGGGGCACATGGAGAACTGGGAAGTGGGTACAGAGTTGCAGTTAGTCGGGGACGCTCCCCACTAAGCCCAGTCAGAGTTAGCAATAACCTGCTGTGCATTTATTCTCGCCCCAAAGAAACGATAAATCGTGGAAAATGTTAGATGTGATCAACCAACGTTATAGGCCCAGTTTTTCAGATGCAGTGGAAAATCCATGCTTTAGTCAGAATAGGCAAGTATTTATATTTTACTTATTCGCTTTTAAAAAGATTTATTTTTATTTATGTTCGGGTGTGGGTATGAACACATGAAGTATGCCCCTCAAAAACCAAAAGGGTTCAGATCCTCTGGAGATGGAGTAACCGGTGGTTGTGAACTGCCCCGTGTGGATGCTAGGAAGTGAGACTGGGTCCTCTAGAATAGTGGCGAGCACACTTAACCTGGCTGAGACACAGTCTCCTAAAGCTAAGGCTGGCTTTTAACTCAATGGGTAGCCTAAGCTGGCCATAACATTGTGATCCTCCTGCCTCCAACTACTACATCTTGAGTGCCTCCATTTGATTTTTAAAGGTCGTTCACATAAGTGTATGTGATAATTCTGTTTTGGCAAAGATACCTTTTGATAAGTATGTTTTCCTTAGAAATGTTCCTAAAAATATTAAGTAAATTTTCCCACTTTTTCTCTTTTGTTTTGATTTTCTAATGTTTTAGTCTTTGATTCAGAGTCAAGGGTAGTGGCTCACTCCTCTTCTCTCAGCACTGATGAGGCAGAGGCAGGAGGATCAGTGCAAAGCCATCCTCCGCTTTATAGGGAGTTCGAGGCCAGCATGAGCTATATGGAGACCTTGTTTAAAAAACAACAACAACAACAACAACAACAACAAAACAATGTATATCCAGGTATGGTAGCACAAGTCTTTTAAGTACAACACTTGGGAAGCAGAGGCAGGTGTATCTCTGAGCTTGGTTTACAGGGAGTTCTAGGGTAGCCAAGGCTACTTAGTGACACCTTGTCTGAAAACCTAAGTAAAATCTATTAACAGGGCAGGGGAGATGGCCCAGTGGGTAATGTACTTGCTGCTAGCATGAGGACTTCAGTTTGGATGCCCAGAATCCACGTAAAAGGCTCGGGGAGCGGGAGATCGGATTGTGCTGGGCAGCCAGTCTAACCTAACCATCCAGTTCTTACATGCAGGGAGAGACACACTATCTCAAAACAGAAAATATAGAAGGATAGAGGAAGATGCCCAAATGTGACCTCTGACCTACAAACACACACACACACACACACACACACACACACACGAATAAACATAAAATGAACAAGTATGTTTGATTCATCTTAAGTTAACTTTGTTATAGGACTAATAATCACAGGGAGGCAGTAGGAATTTCAGCAAATGGCAGTGAGGCTGGTCAGTACCGTCTATACCCTTTACTCTGTGTGTGTGTGTGTGTGTGGCGTGTGTGTGTGTGTACATGTAGTACATGGTACATGTGCGGAGGTTGGAAGACAGTCCTCGAGAGCTGGTTCTCTCCTATTACCCTGTGTGGTCTGGGTGTTGAATTCAGACCGTGAAGCGTGGGGGCTAACCCTCCAAGGCCGAGTCATCCAGCAGGCCTGGCATTGTTTTTACTCCCTGGATAATTGTGTGTTGTTTCTTTAGGGACGACCTGGCCCAGCTGCCCTTCCTGACCATGTGCATCAAAGAGAGTCTGCGGCTGCATCCCCCGGTCATCTCCATCTCTCGGTGCTGCACACAGGACATTGTGCTGCCAGATGGCCGGGTCATCCCTAAAGGTGTGGGCTGTATGGGGGGTGTGTGGTCCCCAGTGGCAGGGTTGACTTCCTCCTCACTGTCACTTCTTGTCCAAAGGGAATGACTGTATCATCAGTATCTTTGGGGTTCATCACAACCCTACAGTCTGGACAGATCCTGAGGTGCGACCCCCCCAATTCTGGGGCCTGGGGGGTAGGGGCAAGGCTCGTACCTGGGAATCCAGAACTGTCCCTCTTCTGTCACCATATCTATCTTTCCTGGGGCGGGCTGGGTGTGCAGAAGGACACGGCCCATCAGTTTAGTCTTGCTTGGCCCGCAGGTCTATGACCCCTTCCGCTTTGACCCAGAAAACCCTCAGAAGAGGTCACCTCTGGCTTTTATTCCCTTTTCTGCTGGACCCAGGTGAGAGCGATAGTGACCAGGAGCTGACAGCGGGGGTGGGGGGTAGGGGGGTGGGGGTGGGGGGTGGAATGGGAAGTCAGGACGGTTAGGTTCTGGGTCTCCTTCCCTCCCTCTGCTCAGGGTGTGTGCAAAAGTCTAGAGAGCCAGGATTGGAAGGAGGGGGGCTCTGTGCTCAGAGCTTCGCCCTGGTCTATCTTGGGCACTGAATCTGAGTGAACTTCGGGAGTGCGGATGCATATTTGGGGTCCCGGGAGCGTCAGTGCCCCTCCTGCCCCTAGGCTGCCCAGGTGCAACCGGGACTTGGCCAAGTTCCAGCCCTGAGGGCTTGTTGGGTCCGGATGTATTCAGAGTCCTCCACCCTCCCGCAGGAACTGCATAGGACAGACTTTCGCCATGAGCGAGATGAAGGTGGCGCTGGCGCTCACACTGCTGCGCTTCCGCCTCCGGCCGGACGACAAGGAGCCGCGCAGGCAGCCGGAGCTGATCCTGAGGGCGGAGGGCGGGCTGTGGCTGCGGGTGGAGCCGCTGAGCTCAGGATCTCAGTGACTGGGCCTGGGACTGCCCCACTCTCTTTCCTCGGAGAATCCGGAGTAAGCAGAGCCTCACCGAGAGCCAGCAGGCGGCGCTGCAGGACAGTAGAGAACGACCGATGGCCTGGATGAGACAGGTGGCGCCGGTTTCCTCTTGGGTCATCCACAGGACCTGCAGGCTGACCGGAGTCACCCAAGCTCAAGCGCGGACTTTATTTTGGCGATAGAACCACCATAGATGTTTGAGCTGTAAGTTCCTGAACAGCCAGGGCTATGTAAAGAAACCTTGTCTCACACCCTCCCCCCCCCCAAAAAAAAAGCGTGATGGGGGAGCATTACTCATATCCCATAGGTCTTGTTCTTTGGGGAAAAAACTGGCAGGTGACCTTTGGGCTTGACTGCCTTGGGAATGTTCTGAGTGCAACCATTGTCTTCGAGGGAGAGTACCCAGTAGGTATTTTGGTAGACATTGGGGTGGACTATTTCAGCGACTGATAATTGTGTAATTTCCGGTTATCATACTCCGATGATTTTCATAGTTTTATAGTGCATCTTAGAAGAATAATGGGAATCCTGCAACTGTATTTTTATTTTTGAATACTTTTTGAATCTCCTATGCCGCTTGTGTTTTCATATAAAGTTCACAATGAATTTACTCATGCAAAGAGTCCTGCCGTGATTTTGAGTTTTCGGTAAATTAAAGGACCAGGCTGAGGAGAATCATCATCTTACCATTACTGAGCCGTCCTATCCATGAATATTGTATACTTCTGCATAAAATACTGAGTTATCCTGGGTTTCTTTTACCCAGTGTCTTGAAGTTCTCATCACAGATAAGCCATATATATTTTGTTCAACTTTTACCTGAGTAAAATTTCATAGAATATATTCAATAATGATTCTTGAAAAAATATTTATTAGTTATTGTTATACATAGAAGAAATTGGAACACTTTTTAAAAATGATTTACTTATTTATTTTATGTATATGAGTATTTTGTCTGCATACACCAGAAGAGGGAATTGGATCACATATACTTATAGACAACTGTCTATAACTGTAATGTGGGTTCTGGGAATTGAACCCTGGACCTCTGGAAGAGCAGCCAGTCAGTGCTCTCTTAATCACAAATCATCCCTTCCTTCCTTCCTTCCTTCCTTCCTTCCTTCCTTCCTTCCTTCCTTCCTTCCTTCTTTCCTTTCTTCCCTCCCTCTCTCCCTCCCTCCTTCTGTTCTGTTTTTTTTCTTTTTTTTTTTTTTTTGAGACAGGGTTTCTTTGTGTAATCCTTACTGTCCTGGAACTCACTTTGTAGACCAGGCTGCTCTTGAACTCACAGAGATCCTCCTGCCTCTGCCTTCTGAGTGTTGGAATTAAACGTGTGCACCAACATTGCCCAGCTTCCCTCTTTTTTTTCTTAAAGTGGAATATTATAAATATTTAGACTTGCAGGTGTTCCGGTATTCCAATTCATTTTGTACTCACTCTCCTCTCTTACTCCAACTTCTTTGCGATTTAAAAACCATTTTTAGCCCATAAGTAATACACAAAGAAGCTTGATGCGTGGGTAACCACAGTGTGCTGAGCACTGCAAAGGATAGATTTTTGTGCATTGTCTAGGTATCATGCTATAAGAATACAAATAATGGCATGTCCTTAATCACAAAAACTTTTTCCCTTGACCTTTCTTCCTTCCTTCCTTCCTTCCTTCCTTCCTTCCTTCCTTCCTTTCTTTTTTAAAGATGTGTTTATTTAGCTGGGCGGTGGTGGTGCAGGCAGCACACTAATGATCTCTGCAAGAGTAGCACATGTCCTTAGCCTCTGAGTGAGTCAGCCTTCAGCCCCATCTTCTTGTTGTTTTTTTTTCCCATGTAAAATTTTCTAATATGGGTATCTACTTCATCAGAGAGTCCTGACGTGATTTTAAGTCTTTAACTTGTTGATAATTTTTGTGTATGTCTGAGTGTGTTTGTTCATGCATGCAGCCATGAATGTGTGAGTGTGGCAGTCAGAGGACAATATGGATTGGTTCCTACTTTCCCACACGTTTGAGGCAGGTTCTCTTGAGCATCTAGAATGGTCCTTATAAACCTGTGGGATCTCAACCATCAGGTTGATGACAACCATCTGTGATACCATCAGAAAACACAGATATTTACATTATGATTCATAACAGTATCAAAATTATAGTTGTAAAGTAGCAATAAAAATAATGTTGTGGTTGGGGTCAGCACAGCATGAGGAATTCTATGAAAAGGTCACAGTATTAGGAAAGTTGAGAAGCACTGATCTAGAGAGTCTCCGGTTCCCAACTACCTGCAGGGGTACAGTAGGGATTACAAACACCCCACCTCTGTTTTACAAGCTCTAATTTTGATCTCAATGCTAAATGCATCTATTCAGCTTCTAAACCTGCCATCATTTAAAACAACCCCAACACTATTCAAAAGTCTTAAGTTCACAGTTTCTTATGAGATGTGAGCGGAGTCCTTTATTATGAGGTCCTATAAGAAACATACAACAAGCAAAAAAAAACCCCACCTACTAATATATTTCTAATATGTATAGGACAGAATAAACATCTCAGTCTAAGATGTAATAATATGGGCACAGAAAAGAAGAATAAGAAAAGAACAAGCAAAAGACTGAAACGAATCAGGGAAACAAGCAACAACAACAAAACATAGCCGCTCCATCTCCAACATCTGGGGCTCCTGATGGAATCATGTCTGCTCCAACATCCCTTGGCAGCCGTGTCCCTTCAGCAATCTCTGGCAGCAAATGGAATCTTTTTTGAGTCTGTTCCACTTTGTGCCTAAAGCATTCTATGGCTTCTCCCAATATACCAGGATCTTCGTATCAACTAAGCATTCAAATTCCCAGCAATATGCACCAGACTGTTGAGGCCTTTCTAAAACACATCACTAGGCTTCAGCGGCTTTCTGGTAGCCTGGTGCAAGCCTACAAACCCCCCATCAATCTCATGTTTCATGCTCAGAGAACCAGTACTATATGTGATGTTGTTGACAGGTTCTGCTGACCCTAATGGCCTTTGTGTCCCAGGAAAACAATTCCTTGGTGATCAGGGAAATGCAAATTAAAACAACTTTGAGATACCATCTTACACCTGTCAGAATGGCTAAAATCAAAAACACCAATGATAGCCTTTGCTGAGGTTGTGGAGTAAGGGGCACCCTCATCCATTGCTGGTGGGAATGCAAACTTGTGCAACCACTTTGGAAATCAGTGTGGCGATTTCTCAGGAAATTCGGGATCAACCTACCCCAAGATCCAGTAATACCACTCTTGGGAATATACCCAAGAGATGCCCTATCATATGACAAAAGCATTTGTTCAACTATGTTCATAGCAGCATTATTTGTAATAGCCAGAACCTGGAAACAACCTAGATGCCCTTCAATGGAAGAATGGATGAAGAAAGTGTGGAATATATACATATTAGAGTACTACTCAGCGGTAAAAAACAATGACTTCGTGAATTTTGCATGCAAATGGATTGAAATAGAAAACACTATCCTGAGTGAGGTATCCCAGACCCAAAAAGATGAACATGGGATGTACTCACTCATAATTGGTTTCTAGCCATAAATAAAGGACATTGAGCATATAATTTATGATCCTAGAGAAGCTAAATAAGAAGGTGAAACCAAAGAAAGACATATAATCATCCGCCTGGATATGGGAAGTAGACAAGATTACAGGGGAAAACCTGGGAACTTGGGGGTGAGGTGGAATGGGGCTAAGGAGAAATGGGGTGAGAAACATGAGAAGGGGAGAATGGGGGGAGCTTGGGGGAATGGGATGGTTGGGATAAAGGAAGGGTGGACACGGGAGCAGAGAAATATATATCCTAATTTACAGAGCCAACTTAGGGTTGGCAAGAGACTTGACTCTAGAGGGGCTCGCAGGTGTCCAGGGAGATGTCCCCAGCTAGTACCTTGAGCAACTGAGGAGAGGGAACCTGAAATGACCCTATCCTATAGCCACACTGATGAATATCTTGCATATCACCTTAGAACCTTCATCTGGTGATGGATGGAGATAGAGACAGAGACCCAAATTGGAGCACCAGACTGAGCTCTTAAGATCCAAATGAGGAGCAGAAGGAGGGAGAACATGAGCAAGGAAGTCAGGACCACGAGGGGTGCACCCACCCACTGTGACAGTGCAACTGATCTATTGGGAGCTCACCAAGGCCAGCGGGACTGGGACTGAATAAGCATGGGATGAAACCGGACTTCCTGAACGTGGCGGACAATGAAGGCTGATGAGAAGCCAAGGACAATGGCACTAGGTTTCGATCCTAATACATGAACTGGTTTTGTGGGAGCCTAGCCTGTTTGGATGCTCACCTTCCTGGTCCTGGATAGAAGTGGGAGGACCTTGGACTTCCCGCAGGGCAGGGAATCTGGACTGCTCTACAGTCTTGAGAGGGAGGGGGAATGGAGTGGGGGGGGAGGGAAAGAGGGGTAGGGGAGTGGGCAATGTGTGCGAGGAGGGGGAGGGAAATGGAAAACGAGGAGGAGGCGGAAATTTTTTTTTTTTGCAACAACTAAAAAAAATAAAATAAAATAAAAAGAAACATACAACAAGCAAAAAACCCCACCTACTAATATATTTCTAATATGTATATTTCTAATTTGTATAGGACAGAATGACTGACCCTAATGGCCTTTTTGTCCCAGGAAAACAATTCCCTAGGTGACCACTTTGCATCAGGGAGTCCTGTCAGCAGCATTCTTAGTCCAGAATCTTTCCTTTCAGACGTATTTTTATTGTTTCAAGTGGAGCCATCAGTGACTGGGGTCTTGCCTTCAGGGCACCTGCCTTACTGTCCCAGGCAGGACAGGGTTCTTTTTAGTGGGTTAAACTGAGCATCACAGCTGCTTTCTCTTCTCCCTCCTTGTTTGCCACGTCAAACACTCTCACACCCCTTTCTGCACAGACTTCACGTTCTCATGTCTTTCTCTTCCGCTCACTGTGCTCTTTCTCACAGGAGACCTGGATAAGAGCAGTGAGCAGTAACCATGGCACAGCCCGAGTGTAGCCAATCCTCAGATTTCCTCAGCCACTCAGATTAGCCCATGAATTTTGAATCCAGCTTTACTCAAGTTCTCGGAACACGAGCAGACTTAAGCCAATGGATGCCTTGTGGCCCTCAGAATTTTACCTAAATCGTATCATCATTGTTCATATTTCTGTCAGCACTGTGGTGCCCTGAGCACTAATCAGTGTTATGGGTATGGGGCCATTCAGAGATTCACCAGCCTGACCATGAATACATTTTAACAAGTAAGAGGCTTTATTAAACATTGGCCAGGTCCATACCTGAGTCTAATGCTCGGAGTTTTGTGCTAAATTACGTTAGCCAGGGACTTTAAAAGACAAAACGCACAAGGCTACATACTTCCTGCCTTCGAGCAATCAGAGACAGGCACACGTGCTGACATATGTCCTGTCCACGTGCTGTCAAGCAAGCATCCTGTGCAACTGGAGCAACCAAATGCATTAACAGAAGTGAAAACACGTGGTTTGTTATTTTACATGACCAACAGCCTCCAGCATTCCAGGAAAGTCAAGTGGCACTTACGGGTTAGAGGTGCTTTTTGTTTTATAGATCTCTTAAACAATCAAAACTTATAATATTAGCCACCACAATCAGAACATCCCATTCTGCTTAGGGATTGTACATCACAGAATTTCAAACTCTTCCATGTTCCTTCAACAAACCAGCCCCAAATTGCTCCTAATGTGGTTAGATTACCACACTAATGACCTCATTTCTCATATAGATTTCCTGTATTAGCTACTTTTCCCTTCTCACTGATAAAATACCTGGAAAAGTTAGTCAAGGAAGGGATTCTTTTTGCCCAAGGGTCCCGTCCATCGTGGTGGAAACATAGGGAGGCAAGAGGATGAGACAGCTAGTCACACGATATCTTAAGTCAGGAAGCAAAGAGGTTATTTGTGGTATTTGGCTCATTTTCTTATTTTTATTTAGCCAGGGAATACAGTCCTGTAAATGAAGCTGCCCACATTCAGGGTGGTCATTCAACCCTTCTGAAAGACTCTCCTGGGCACCCTCAGAGGTCTGCTTCCATGGTGATTCTAGTCAAGATGATAGTGATGATTGACTATTGTGGCCATTACATCAGTGTCTGTGTAATTTATCTGAAGATCAGATTTTGCCATATGTCATACATTTATCTTATCATATGTAGCCCAGATTGGCCTTGGTTCATATTCCTCTTGCGTCAATCTCCTAAATGGCCTGGTTATAGGGGTAATCTTTGTTTATTTATAGCTTAATAAGTTAATTTTAGAAACTGACACCTGTGATTATGGGGTTGGGAAGGCCAAAGTCTGTATAACCCCAAAGCCTGGGTGGGGCTTCAGACAGGTGTGTTTCCAGTGCACACTACTTCCTGACTGTGGAAGTCAGTGTTTGCTCTCTGGTCCTTCCAAAGATTCACAATGTCCTGAGGAGGTCATCAGTTTCTTCTGGTCTTGACCCCAGCGGCAGTATCGGTTTCTGTGTGTGTAAAGAGAATTTGGTTGAGACACAGTGTCATAGAAAACACATAGAATTTAATCAGAGCAAGGAAGCAAGCAAGAATATACGCCTAGAAAATGAGCAGGTGAGGGAGCTGAAGTTGCATTTTATGTTTCAATTACTATGCCTAAGAAATCCATGAAACAAAAATGCCTCTGATCTTCAAGCCCCTTGCCCAAGGACAGGTAGTTCCTGAAATGCTGGAGACCACATGTGTTCACTCCCCTAAACAAGTTTGTTTGACCCATCTGTACCGGTGTGCTTGATCTTATGTGGCCAGGAGGATGTACATAGCAGGAAACATCGTAGCCTCTGATTGGACCTGATGGTGCAATGAATTATGAGATTTCTTGTTAAGTCCTTGCCATACTTGATTCTGGGCCATTTCCCAGGAATCTGGATATGGACCAGGCCAGAGTCCATCCACCCGCCTAGTATTTAATTAGAACTTACTTCAAATTTGACTTTAAAGTGTGGAGTGGTCTTGTTCTCACATTAACACTACCAAGTCCAGCAATCAAAAGCCCCCTTTGGTTTACCTAATTAATATGACCAATTAAAATTAAATATCTCATCCTAACATGGGGTTTCCCCTTTTCCCTTTATAAACCACCATTTGCCTATGGGCCACATCTGTCTCCTCTCTATCCAGAGGCAGTCCTTCGCCTTCTGAGACAAATACCTCTGCCCTTCTCCTTGTTACCTTCCCCTTCTCCCTCATCCTCTGTCTCTGTCTTTGTCTCTTATTTTCTGCCCTCTGGCCCTCTGGGGAAAATAAATCTTTGTGCTGAGAACTTGGTCTTGGGGGGTCCTAAACTGATCCCAACTTCTTACAGAAATAGTTGTGCAAAATGTTAGAATACGCATGTAGGTACAAGTACTCCTGAGGTTGAAAGTTTACTAGCAGAAAGGGGAACAGCACTCTGTCAAGCTCCCTGGAAAGGAAGTCATGAAGTTGCTTTAGTCTGACTTTATCATGGACCACTCGGCTCATCTGGTTTTTGGGCCCTGAGCTGACCAATTGCCCTTTCTATGTATGGGCTGTCGTTGTTCACTTCACGCCCCGTTTCAGGGTCGTCAGCTAGCCCACCCATTGTTCTTTATGTCCTATTTGAGGGGGGAGCTGTTGGGGTTCCTCAATGACCTTGTTTCCTCTCTAAGAAATAGGAAACGTGGCCATGGGAGATTTCAGTGGCTGGTAAGTCCAACATACAGCAAATCCAGGGCAGTTTCTGGACAAAATGTAATCTAAACTTCCAGCTAGGGAGATAGCCGATTCCTGGCTGTCTTGCTTGCCTGCACGCTGCTGCTGGCCTTTTTCGGTTTGACCCCTTCCCCTCCACGCTTCTGCTTTCTCCTCAGATTCCAGGTGTGTTTTCCCAGCTAAGTCAGACAAAACAGCAAAACCGGTGAGAGAGCTCTGCCGTAAGGGGTGATCTTGCGGCGGAAGGAGGGCATGCTAGCTGCAAGAGCTGAGAACTAGCGTGGTGGCACTATCTGCTGGAGGCTTGTTGGGGTTAAAAAGAACTAGCTGTCCTCTCTGGAGGTTGGGTGGGGAGATACAAATGCAATGGCTTGTCCTGGCAAACAGTGGTCCACTTTTCAAGGTTTCTGAGGAATGCTGAGTATTTACTGGGTCAGAGTCCAGCCTAAAATGAGCCCAGACTGCCATCTCAGGTGTGTATGCGTGTGTGTGTGTGTGTGTGTGTGTGTGTGTGTGTGTGCTTGAAACCTGACCCTGCCCAAGTAGGAGCAAAGCAGCTGACCCTGGGAGGGGTGGATTCATTCAGTCCAACCGTCTACACAGCTACTGCGGGTCAGAGACGGCATAAATAAATTCCAGAGGAGACAAGAAGAGGCCCTCTGGCATGAGCTGCTTCTGAGAGAAGGTATCAGGTTGGGCGCTGGCAGAGAGGGTCCTGACTCCGGGGGAAAAAAACAGCTCTATCACAACTTGGGTGGCTCCATGGAGCTAGCTGGACCAGTGGACTGATGGTTTCTTGGCAACTGAACCTGAGTTTCATACTGGTCAGTTTAAATGCTGGACGGCTGCCTCCATTAGCCCCTCCCCATCTTGTTGTACCTCAGCTCTTTCACTAGACTGTCCCAGCAGCTGAAAGTCTTCACTCCATTCCAGCTGCACCCCTAACCCACAGAGTCACAGCCCACAGCTCTGGAGTTGCTCTCCTGGGCCTCGCGAATCTCACCTATGTTCATCTACCCTACAGGATGCAGTCATTAAGCCGGTCCTGGCTGGGCGTGGACCCAGTGCTGGCCTCCCCCTGGCATCTTCTGCTGCTCTTCGGGGCTTCGTGGCTCGTGGCTAAAATTCTGGCCTGGGCGTACTCCTTCTACGAGAAATGCGCCCGCCTCAGATGCTTCCCTCAGGCCCCTAAGAGGAACTGGTTTTTGGGACACCTGGGCATGGTGGGAGTGGCGGGAGGATGGGTTGGGTTGGGTGGATATCTGATAATAAACAGACTTGACAAATGGGGATCAGGGATGGGGGGGTAGGAAAAGGCAGGGGCGTAGGACAGCAGAACCGTGAGGGAGCCCCTCTCTCCTCGCTGTCCCAGCAAATCCACCTCTAGCACCTCACACCCCTATGCTCTGGAGTCTTCCTTTCTTTCCCAATCTAAACCTGCTTGACATCACATCCCCACTGGGACTCACGGTCTGAGGTCTCTCGCCCTGATCTGTGCACATCTGCCCTACTCGGGAGCTCCCAGAGTGGGCTGCTCAGAGCAGGGACATCCCTGGTCCGTTCACTTTCTGCTGTTGGATTTGAGGTGTCACTGTAGCATGTCCCGACGTCTGGCCTTTTCTTGACCCATGGCTGTTGATCACAGGCCAGTGTCTGTACCTCTCTGGGCTGTTATTTGTCCTATTGAAATGAGCTGTTTTCCTGACCTCCACCTGTGGGGCTCTGTGGGGCGGAAAAGAGATACGTGCAGTCTCATTCCTCCAGCAGCTTGGACTTTGTCCTTCCTTGTTTTGTCTTCAGCTCTCAAGGTTTATCAGCTGACTCTAACGTCTATTTTGGGTCAAAGCTGAGGAGTGTTTAAACTTTGTCGTGCCAGAATGTAAGAACCAGTGTCTTGTGTGTGCTGCTCTTCCACTGAGTCACAGCACAAAAGGACCGTTTTCTTTTTTATTAGGGACCACTCTGGCCTCTCACACAGACCTAAGCTTCTGGAAGGGGCTGCAACTCAACACCCTCTATCCACAGTGCCCCTTGCTCCATGCTGCACTGGCTCCCTGTTGCGAGAACCACACCTTGCGTTGGATGGATGTCACCTGTAAGGCTGCCACCGCCAGTGCCATTGTCACCACAACCCTCTTTCCTTCCAGCTCCTCTTGACATCACATCCTCTCATCACAGGTCACCTCAGGACCTCCTCCTTCCTCTCTACATTCCAATGCGGCAGTCTCCTTCCAGCCCCCCTCTCAAAACCACCTTAGCTCCTACTCCCCTTAGCACTTAGGGTCTAAAGTTCTCGCCAATAGGGTTTTCTTTCATAGGCATTGTGAAGTCTTCACCTCTGATGATCTCACCCAGCCCCATGTTCTCTGATATGTTTTTCCCCTTGTTTGCTCCTATCCATCCACTTCAGTATGACTCCTTCTGTGCTGACCTCCCAACTGCTTACCCTGCAATCCTGTGCGTCATTTTCATTCTCTGCCTGCTTTCCCCTCCTGCTCCTCATCCTGCCAACCTTGTGATTGCCAGATCCAGACCCTACCTCATCCATCTCTCCACAGCCTTCTACTTTACCGGGGAGGTCCCCTTCTTTCCAGGAATATCATTGTCACAGGCTTCAGAATGACACTCTCGCTTGTATCCCCCAGCTCTCTCGTCTTTTTGTGTCTACTGCTGGCTCCATCTTCTCCCGACATCACACAGTCTCCCTGCCATTTTTCTCCCCCCCGCCCCCACAAGCTGCCTTCTTACCCAAGGGTCCAGCTCCTGAGCTGCCCATCAGTTCCCTCCTTAGATGACTTCCATGATCACATCTCTCCTGAGTAGGGAACCAAGATTTGTAAACCTTTAAGATTCTTTGCTGTGAAGCTGGGGAGATGCCTACTCGGAGCTGGTGTTAGTAGGCTGTGCTCTGGTTCAGGGACAAGTAAGAGAGAGAGCTGGGTGGAGTGAAACTAGCTGTGAGTTTACTGCTAATGGGAAGAGTGGAGAAAGTGGGGAGGGCGTAAGCAAAAGATGAATTGGAATTTGGAGATGAGAAAGATCATATGGGAAGAATCCCATAGAGACAAAGGGAGAAACACAGACACACAGACACACACACGGACACACACACGGACACACACACGTGGACTAAGAGACAGAGAGACTAAGACAGAGAGAAAGAAGGAAAGAAAAAAAGAAAGAAAGAAAGGAAAGCAGGGCATATTCTACTTTGTTTCTCTATTACTGTGATAAAACACCATGACCAAAAGCAACATGGGGAGGGAAGGATTTATTCAGCTTACATCATAAATGGAAGCCAGGGCAGGAACTGAAGCAGGGCTATGGGGGAGTGCTGCTTACTGCCTTGTTCCCTAGGCTCATGTTCGGCTGCTTTTCTTACACCTCTCAGGACCACCTCTCCAATAGTTGCTCCACACACAGAAGGCTGGGCCCTCCTACATCAATCATTAATACAGAAAATGCCTGCAGACTTGCTTAGAGGCCAGTCTGCTAGAGGTGTTTATACAGTTGGTGTTTCCTCTTCTCAGATGACTCTGGCTTGTGTCAAGTTGATAAAAACTAACAAGCCCAGGAAGTGAGCAGATGAAGGAAATGGAGAGAAGAAAAAAGGACACTTAAAGTTAAGAAAAAAAATACACAGGTGTACATTTAGATTTAGCTAATAATTTTCTCCTTTCAGTTACACATGAATCTTTCTGTTGTCTACATATAGGATGTATATCATGTATCTATTTATATCATCTATCTATCTATCTATCTATCATCTATCTATCTATCTATCATCTATCTATCTATCTATCTATCTATCTATCTATCTATCTATCTATCTATCATCTATCTATCTATGCATATGTATGTATGTATGTATCTATCAATTAATCAATCAATCATCTATATACCTATTTATTTATTATCATTCTCAGTTCATATATATTAGTCTATACAACTGTGTATCATTTATCCTATGTATGTATGTATGTATGTATGTATGTATGTATTCATCCACCTAGCCATCCATCCATCCACCCACCCATCCATCATCCATATTTAGATCATAAAACAGAGAGATGAGGAGAGTTACACATCAGAGAAAAGTATGTATATAGAAACATGGGTACACTAAGAAACACATGTAGTGAACCCTGGTGGACTTAGCAAGAACCAAAGATGAATAGCCCAAGTAGGAGAGTGAGAAGGGTGGAGTGTGGTGGGCACAGAGTAGGAGCATCTGGTACACCTGCCAGGACTAGCCTCCACTTTCTTCATCCTCAGATCCAGAACAATGAGGAAGGAATGCAGATGGTGACTGAGATGGGCAAGGTCTTCCGAGATGTCCAACTCTGTTGGCTGGGACCCATCATCCCTGTGCTAAAGCTTGTTGACCCCGCATTCATTGCTCCCCTGCTCCATGCCCCAGGTATCTCTCCCAGGACCCCAACTCTTGGCCTCTTCTCTGTTTCTTATCTTGACTGGGGATGTAGCTCAGCGGTAGAACACTTGTCTACCAAGAACAAGCTTTAGGTTCCATCCCTAGAACTGGGAAGAAGACTCTCTTTTATGAATGTTTATGTGTGTACATATGTGTATGTGGGTGCACACGCATGTGTATATGCATGTATGTGGAGGACAGAGGACAACCCTTCTTGTCATTTCTAGAACCACTGTCAACTTTGTCCCTCACAGGCTGGAGCTCACCAGTGAAGCTAGACTCGCTGTCCAATAAGCCTCAGGGATCCTCCTTGTTTCTTTCTTCCTTGCTGGCATTTTTACATGGGCTCTTGGGATGAAATTTAGATTCTTAATGCTTGCAAAGCAAGTATTTTACTGACTGAGCTATCTCCTCATCCACAAGAATTATGTCTGCCAGAGGGATCTTTAGGTACAGTTGATTCTAGATACCTTACAGTGCAATCAGGAATCTTCATCTTCTAGTTCTATTTTCCTCTTGGAGGACCTTATCTTCTTGCTTGGAAAGATGTATTCTAGTCATTCAATCGCCAAGAAAAATTCTGTGATTCTAGATAAAGTTATAGATAATCCACCCTGTTTCTTCTGCTTAGTTCAATGAGTCTTGGCTGTCCCAGCAACCTTAAAGGCAACTCAAAGATGGAGATGGTTTGGGATAGAGATGGTATGCCGAGTACTGCAGGGGATTTCCACTGGAGTCCAGATGGGTTAGCTGTGTCTGGTTGGTCCTGGGGCTGGTTGATGGCTGGAGGAGGCAGAGGCACACAGCTCTGAGAATAGAGATGCCCTTAATTTTGAACACTTAATGCTTAGTGTGGCATAGGGGAGAGAACTAGAGGGGTCTGGGACATATCTAGGTCACATTTAGGACTCAAAAGGGACCATATTTCAGTGCCAATCTGGGATTATTTGAAGGGCACAATTAGGTCATGCCAGACTTTTATATACCCATGTTGTGTCATGTCAGGGAATATCATGTGTGTTGTGTCTATGACAGGTTGTGATGACATGTGCCCCTGTCATATATACCAGGATGTGTCAGGACATGTCAGAGAGATGCAAATGACAGTGTGTCCTAGGGCTTTGCAAAGGCCTGTAGAGTGCTGTGCTGAGCTCAGATATGGAAGACAGAATGGACCATGTAGTAGCCATGTGAAGGCATGCTGGGGCATGTTGTTCCCTGCCAGGCTGACCTTTGCTCTTTCTGCAGCTGCAGTCTGGTCTGGTTTTGTCTCACCTCCTTTCTCTTCCCTGCTTTCTTTGTCCCTGTTCCCTTCCCACCTTCCTGTGTTTGGAGGGGAAATGGGGAGCCCTGGGGCTGGGAGTCCCCACCCTCTCCCAAAGTTCACCTTTCACCCTCTCCATGGCTCCTGATTGTTTTCCTTCATTGCAGCTTTGGTGGCCCCAAAGGACATGACTTTCTATGGCTTCCTAAAGCCCTGGCTGGGTGAGTACCTCAAGGTGAGGATCAGGGGACACCTTGGGGATCAGAGGAAGCTTCCACCTTTGCCCACTGCCATGGCTTCCCTTCCAGGGGATGGGCTCTTCCTGAGTTCAGGTGACAAGTGGAGCCGCCATCGCCGCCTGCTGATGCCCGCCTTCCACTTTGACATCCTGAAGTCCTATGTGAAGAATTTTAATAAGAGCGTGAACATCATGCACGTGAGTTCCTCAAACCCAGGGTCCCACAAAGAACACTGCAGAACAGGGAGTGACTTCTGCCAGATGTAATCTGAAGGTGTGTTTCTGCTGCATGGACTTGGGGACATCAGTTTTCCTCACCAAACCTTAGTTTCCCCATCTTTAAAATGAGGATAATAATCTGAATTTAAAGGTGATCAGAAGGACTCCATGGAGTCATGTTTCTAGCATGTAAACAGGGATCACAGAAGGCCAGTATCTACTTTCTCTTAGAGAACTTCTGGAAAGGCAACATGTTACTGTCGAGTTTTACACAGTAGACCTTTCTTAGTTCATTGACCTTCAGCTGGGCATGGTGACATGCTGTTGTATTTCCAGCACTGGGGAGGTGGAGGCAGAAGAATTGTGAGTTCAAGGTCCATCAGGTCTTGAGTATAGTTCCAACTAGCTAGCCTCCCATGGGCAAGGCCCTGGTTTCTTTCAGCAGCATTGAGAAAAAAAATAATTTAAGTGCTCTTGGTAGGGCAGCCAGGCCTTTCCCTTCATCCCTTCATCCTTAGGGAATCATTGCTTTGCTAGCGTGGAGATATTGATTCATTCGAGACAGAGGAGGCAGAATGCTCGGTGGCTTTCCAAGCTACATTTCAGCACAGCAGCATAGAGTCTTTCTCACAATGCTCTTGAGCGAAGAACAAGTTCTCAGTTCAGTTCAGACCTGGCGAGATGGGTCCCCCCCTCCCAGTGGAACTGCTCTCCCAATTTCATCGCAATGGCTGATGATAGAGGAGTTATGGATCCTGGGCCATTTCTATAGTCACTTACCACTGTGCTAATGACGGTGATACTATTGATGACACTTATTGAGCATCTACTGTATGCCAGTTCTGGGATCTGTTGTCTGTTGTAATTTCTGCACTGCTCTGAGGTAGAGGTGACTATGACAGTTACATTATAGATGGTAAATCTGAGGGTCATAAGGGTCAGGGAGCGAATACAAGTCCACCAGCCATAAGAGAGTGTGAGTGATGAGCAGACATTGAAGTATGGCTTGAGGGACAACAAAGACGCTCAAGTTGAAGGCTTGATTAGTAGTAACTGGAGAGGGCAGAAGCCTGACCAAGAAGGTGGTGGAGTTAACTGAAAGCTCTTGACTCCCAACTCTGCGTCTCCATTTCCTACAGCCCCACCTTCTATTCCCATCCGAGCCTGGCTTCGCTGGGGTCAGGTAGAACCTGAGGCAGAAGACCAAGAGGAGGGTTCCAGCAGGGAGGATCTCCTGATGTTTTGCAGGGGCACGGGTTCAAGGGGCCAAGGCTTAGCCTTGTCCTTGTCCTCTTCTCGAAAGGTCAAGTGGAAGCGTCTTGCCACAGAAGGCAGCGCCAGTCTGGAAATGTTTGAGAACATCAGCCTCATGACGTTGGACAGTCTGCAGAAATGCCTCTTTGGCTTTGACAGCCACTGTCAAGAGTGAGTCCCTGTGCTGGGCCAGAAACCTGCGCCATGGATCAAGAGAGAAGGTTGGGGAGGAGGGACTGGCAAGAGCGAGCAGAGGGAGCTCCCTGAAGGAGGTGGGTGACCACTGCCATATAAGGACACGGGAGAAGGAGACAGAGTAAGTGGTCCTTCCAGAGTTTTAATTATTTGGGTAAAGACAAGGAGATGCGGATGAGTGGGACCTGAAACAGGCAATGAAGCCATACCTCAAAAACTAGGTTGGAGGATGTGTTTGATTTGTTTTTGTGACAACATGTATAAGCAAAACATATTTATTTGTTTATTTATTTATTTATATTTTCATTTTTCTAGACAGAGTTTTTCTGTAGCTTTAGAGCCCATCCTGGAACTTGCTCTGTAGACCATGCTTGCCTCAAACTCACAGAGATCCATCTGCCCCTGCGTCCTGAGTGCTGCGACTAAAGGCATGCACCACCAACGCCTGGTTAAGCAATACATGTTGAGAAGGAAGGACATAGTTTGTCCACTGGTATCAGTCCATCGTGGTGGGGAATGACAGGGCAAAGCAGCTCCCACCACGATGGCTGAGCTTCCTAATCTTTGCTTCTCAAACAGTGATTTGAGGCTGACCACATGGAGAGGATTTTACCTCTTGTCTAGTGATGTGGGAGTGTCATCTATCTGTCGCTTTCATTGGTTAATTAATAAAGAAACTGCTTGGCCTTTGATAGGCCAGCCCTTAGGTGGGTGGAGTAGACAGAACAGAATGCTGGGAGAAAGAAAGCCGAGTCAGGCAGTTGCCATGATTCTCCCACCCGACACAGATGCAGGTTAAGATCTTTCCTGGTAAGCATACCTCGTGGGGCTACACAGATTATTAAAAATGGGTTAATCGAGATGTAAGAGTTAGCCAATAAGAGGCTGGAACTAATGGGCCAGGCACTGTTCAAAAGAATACAGTTTCCGTGTAATTATTTCAGGTAAAGCTAGCTGTGCGGGAGCTGGGTAGCAGGAAGAGGCCCACAGCTCTTACTACAACAATCTAGAAACTCCCTACCCCATGCAGATGTGTGTTTTTACTGATCTCAAAGATGCCTCTCAATCTTACATAGATTACTGAGGTAACCAGCATGGATAGTTCTAAAGTGCACATACCTTTTCTTTCTTAGCCTCTTCTTCCTTGCCCTTCTTCCTTTCCTTTCTCCTTTACCTTGCTTCCTTCCTTCACCCTTTTCTTCCTTGACAGCATCTCAATCTGTAGTTACTCTGGCCTGGAACTCACTAGGTAGATGATATTGGACTTGCACTTCCTATCCTCCTGTATCCATATCTTAAATATTGGGATCACAGCCAAGAGTCACCATTTCCAGCTAGGAGCCAGATCTTAAAGGCGTTACCTAGCCAGAAGGGTGTGAACTCCATCCTGAGTTTCCCAGGTCATAAGAGAAAGTGTCTGTACAGAGGGGAGTCCTAGTTACAGCGAGCTTGGACAATCTAATCAACAAAGGAGCTTCATGGAGATATAGGATGCAAGGAACCAGGAGAGGAGGGTCTGAGCCTGGGCAGAGTCACAAGAAACCAAGGGAGAAGTGCAGGAGCAGATGCTGAGTGAATTAGAAGAGGAAATGATGTCCATTTATGCCCTGGAAACCTGGATCAGGGAGCTACTCATGGGAAACAGGAAACAGAATTTGTGCTTTGTGGATGTCCTTTTCAGGATGGATCCTGGACCTGGGACTCTGGCTGGAGCTTCTCTGAGGTTTTTGTGTGTGCTAAGTTGCTTCCTCTCTGGCCTGAACTGCAGGTCTCCTAGTGAATACATTGCTGCCATTTTGGAGCTCAGTTCCTTGGTAGCAAAAAAGTACCAGCAGCTCTTCCTGTATGTGGACTTCCTGTACTACCTCACTGCTGACGGGCGGCGCTTCCGCAAGGCCTGTGACCTGGTGCATGACTTCACAGATGCTGTCATCAGGGAGAGACGCCGCACCCTCTCCAGCCAAAGTGTTGACGAGTTCCTGAAATCCAGGACTAAATCCAAGACTTTGGACTTCATTGATGTGCTCCTGCTGGCCAAGGTGGGTTTATGTGGGTTACAGTAATGTTAATGTTCTTTGTTAGATAGAAAACATTGCATTCGGTCAAAAGGATACTGAAGAGCCTTTGATGGTACTTGTAAAACAAAGGGCAGGTTAGAAAGAAATTCCACAGGAGTGCTTCTGTTGAACACTGTGTGGAAGGAGCAAGCAACGGTCAGAAACCAAGGAGGGATGTGTGGGGCAGGCTCTGGGGGAAACAAGGCGGATCCTGTGAGTACAATGGCTATGAGAGCTGTGTCAGATCAGGCTCAGCAGCCCTGAGACATGGCAAGCATTGAGGGCCACATTTTGTCTTCAGGATGAACACGGAAAGGAGCTGTCTGACGAGGACATCCGGGCAGAGGCAGACACTTTCATGTTTGGAGGTGAGGGTCCTGTACAAATACAGAGGAGGCAGCGATCAGTCAATCCAAGGACCTCATGGAGGAGGTTTCATTATACCCTTGATTTCTTGTGAATCTGCACCAAGTGTAGATACTCCTGTACTGACTCCTTTTATCCAGTTTCTATGTCTACTCATCCACCACTTTCTATCCCCCCGGGGATAGAAATACCTGAGCACTGCCCCTCTGTGGTGCCGAGATGGTCAGAGATCTAGGTTTGCCTGTGTGCCCCTCAGGCCACGACACCACAGCCAGTGCTCTCTCCTGGACCCTGTACAACCTGGCAAGGCATCCGGAATACCAAGAGCGCTGCCGGCAGGAGGTGCAGGAGCTGCTGAGGGGCCGTGATCCTGAGGAGATTGAATGGTGAGCACAGGCCCATGTGGTCTCTGTTGCTGTTATTATAGGTGTGAGCCACCATACTGGGTGCTACAGGGTGGCCTGGAAGTCAGTATCTTAATGCCTCTACATTCAGGGATTACACGCCCAGTTTGAACACCTCTCCATCTAATTCATTAATTAATTAGTTTGCATACAGTGTGTTAGGGTTCATTATGGCGTTTCAAACCTAATTTCTTCTTCTTGATTCTCATCCCCATCTCTAGTATCTTCTGTATGATCTGTTTTACACTTTCTCCTTCCACCCCTTGCCTCTGTTCTACTTTCATGGTATCTCTCTCTTTAATATCTTGAGTCTGAGCCTATAGAAATCCCAGAATATATCCTCTTTCGGGTCACATGTCATTTGCTTGTTTATTTGCAGCAATTATATATATATATATATGTGTGTGTGTGTGTGTGTGTGTTTATGTATATATACCTATATGTGTCTATACACACACATCAGTGATTGTAGATATCACTGAATATCCCATCTGAGTTTTATTTTGTCCGTAGTCTCTTAATATACAGAAATTATTTTCTCATTCAGGTTGGTTTCTTCTTTATTTGTTCCTGCATTTTCTACTCTAGATGTTTAAACATCCTTCCTGCCAGGTCATAAAAATATCGCTTCCCTTCCTCCTGTCTGGGAAGGGGTTCGCCCAGTGGAGGCTTAGAAAGCTGGCAGACTTGCATTTCTTTTCTCTACTGTGCACACCGGCATTACCAGTTGAAAAGAATGTGTTGCACACCTCAAAATAACCAGAGGAAAGGATTTTGAATATTCCTACCACAAGGAAATGACAAATTTTTGAAGTGACCAATACACTAATTCACTTTAAAAGTTTAATGTTTTATGTGGGATAGAATCTTCCCTGTTTGGAGGAGACATTTTTCCCCCTTTTCTGAGACCGTTTCTCATGAAGGTCTCAGTGGCTTCCAAACTTGCTGTGTGGCTGAGGCTATCCTTGACTGTTCTAATCCTCCGGCCTCTACCTCCTCACAGCTGCAATTCCACACCTGGTTGATATAGCACGTTTTGTTTGCTTATTGCTAGTTCTTCTTGACCTCTCCTACTCTACCTATCCACTTCTCAGCCATGTGTGCAGTCTTCAGTCAACGCCTTATTTCCAGGTATCCACGTGCCCACCTCATTCTGGATCCCACACATCTCTTTTCATGTTCTTGTGGAGTAACATAGTTTTTTAAAGTTATTCTCATTTTTGCTACTATGGTTTTGTAATAGGTTTTAGTAAATGGTAGGTGGGCTCCTTAAAAAATTTGTTTTTGAGATGTTCACACTATATAGCTCTAGCTGTCCTGCAACTTACTATGTTGATCAGGGTTGCCTCCGACTTAGAAATCCCCCTGCCTCTGATTCTAGATAGTTGGGATTCAAGGTACGAGCCACCATTCATGGCTCCCCTTTTATGTTTAGATTGACTCGTCTTTGTAAACTTTAACTCTTTTAATTAGAATAAGGTTTCCAGGTGGGGATACAGTTTAGTTGTGGGTACTTCACTAGTGTTTAAGTTCTGTGATGCCCACTGCTGGAAAAGAAGGATTGCCATGCTCTAACAATGACTAAATAAATAGTAGAGAAAAGAAGGAAGGAAGGAAGGAAGGAAGGAAGGAAGGAAGGAAGGAAGGAAGGAAGACAAAACATGGAGCTAGGGAGGTTTCATTGAGAAGGGGACTAGGACAAAAGAGGGGAGTGGAGGGTGAATATAATCAAAATACACGTTGATGAAAATATCAACAAATAAATCCTGAAAAGGAAACAACTCTCAAGAGTTTGATTGGATGATGCTGAAAATGTTGATCATTTGGAAAACCTGACACATTTCTAGTAATAGATCACCCTTGAGTATGGAGTGCATGTGTGTATTCCAGGCAGCTCAAAGCACGGGAAGAGACACTGTGACCGAGGAAACATATAGAAGAAAGTATTTCATTGGGCTTGCTTACAGCTTCGGAGGGCTGTGAGGATCACTATGGTGACATGGCGCTGGAGAAGCAGTGGAGAGCTTAAGAGGTGGCAGGCAGAGGAAGAAAGAGAGGGAGGGAGAGAGAGAAAGAGACAGACTGGGCCTGACATGGGCTTTTGAAACCTCAGAGTCCACCCTCAGTGACACATCTCCTTCACCAAGCCTGCATCTCCTAATGCTTCCCCAAACTGTTCACCAAATGGGGACTAAGCATACAAGCCTATGGGGCCATTCTCACTCAGCACCTTAAAGGAGACTTTTCTTCTACTAACAAAATAAATTATGTTCATTCATTCATTCATTCATTCATTCATACATGTACTTATCTACGTGTGTCTACACGCACATGTGGCAGATAACTAGGCTACAGTCGGCTCTCTTTTGCTATCATCTGTGTCCTGGGGATTGACCTTATGTAATCAAGCTTGGCGGCAGGTTCTTTTACCATCTGAGCTGTCTCACCAGCCCAGGAATATTTATTTCTGCTTTTGTTATTTCACAATATAGTTTTTTTATGCAGCATTTCCTGTAGCCCAGGCTAGCCTCTAACTCCTGATCCTCCTGCCTCCACTTTCTGAGGCTAAGTGCCACCTCACCAAGATCAGTGAATAAAAAAATTTTAAAGCATTTTGATTTCGAATGTATGGAAGCATTTGAGAGGATACCGTTTGAAGGGTATGTTTCCTTGTAAACATTTCTAATACAAGGTCAAGCTTTTTTTTTTTCTGGTATTTTTGTGATTTTCAGTTTTAAGGCTTATTCTTCAGTCCAGAGCCATTCTTGGTAGCAGACCTCTGTAATCTCAGAATTTGGAAGGCAGAGGCAGGAGGATCAGGAGTTCAAGGTCATTCTTCATTGCTTGAGTCTTTGGTTAACAAAGAGTCAAAATAACAAATAGACATCTTTGGTACGTCTGACTGAAGAAGGTGGTACGTCTGACTGAAGAAGGTGACCGTGGTTAGTATCCCTGGATGGTAGTGAGGCTGAGTGGGACTCTGTTTTGCTCACGGTTAATTGTGTCGTGGTTTTCTCAGGGACGACCTGGCCCAGCTGCCCTTTCTGACCATGTGCATCAAGGAGAGTCTGCGGCTGCATCCTCCGGGTACAGACCTGGTCCGGGGCTGCATCCAGGACATTGTGTTGCCGGATGGTCGAGTCATCCCCAAAGGTGCCCACACAAATTGGGAAGAGGCCCCTAGGTTGATGGGTTCCTAGACGTAGCACAGACCTGGTACTGACTCTCTTCTACCCAAAGGCAGCGCATGCGTCATCAGCATTTTCGGAGTTCATCACAATCCTTCAGTCTGGCCAGACCCGGAGGTGAGGCTCCTCCCTTCATCTCTAGGACTTGGGAAGGTTGGATGGTTCTCCTGTCTTCACTTCCGTCTTTTCTGAGCTGGACAGACACGACCCATCAGATTAGTTTTGCTTGACCCGCAGGTCTATGACCCTTTCCGCTTTGACCCAGAAAACCCTCAGAAGAGGTCACCTCTGGCTTTTATTCCCTTTTCTGCCGGGCCCAGGTGAGGCTAGAGGGCTTAGGGTGAAGGGGAAACATCTGAACATGACTGGGGGTAAGGGGAAGGGGTTGGGATGGTCGGGTTTTGGGTCTCCTTTCCGTTCTTTGCACAAGGTATGCCAATGGTCACCAGAGCTTGGGGTTGGAAGGTGAAGGGTTGCCGTTTAGTGCTCAGAGCCCCGCCCTGGTCTGAATTGGGCGCCGCGGCTGAGCCAGGCTCCTGGGATGTGGATGCACAAGCGGTGTCCCAGGCCTGTCACCGTCCCTCCTGCCCTTAATGCTGACCAGGCGCGGCGGGGGGCCGGTTAGGTTGGGTTCGAGGACGCCTGTCTTGTTCCCGGTGCAGTCAGAGTTCCCATCCCGCCCTCCCGCAGGAACTGCATAGGACAGACTTTCGCCATGAGCGAGATGAAGGTGGCGCTGGCGCTCACACTGCTGCGCTTCCGCCTCCGGCCCGACGACAAGGAGCCGCGCAGGCAGGCGGAGCTGATCCTGCGCGCGGAGGGCGGGCTGTGGCTGCGGGTGGAGCCGCTAAGCACGGGCGCGAAGTGACCCCACACCCGTTCTGGAAACTCTTCACCCACCTGCCTACGTCTGTGGATCCCAGAATAAACAATCTCATCGAGTGCCAGCAGGGAGTCTAGAGGAAAACACAGATCCTGGTGGTGTCCTGGGGAGAGGCTGGGTTGGTGTATTTGATCCAAACCCTCTCTGCCTTTGTTCACCTTTGGCGTTCTAGGCTGATGAGAGTTCTTCTCAAGCTCAAGCATGGGGTTTTATTAAAAATAATTTTCTGTTTACTCTTTGACAATTCGGTACGTGTTTATAATGTATTTTGATTACATTCATCGCCAGTTCCCTCTCTCATCCTCCTCTTGGTTTCCCTCTCTGGAACCCTTCCCAAGCCCATGCCTACCTGCCATGCTTGGTAGCATCAAACCTGCAACAACACCACCCAGGAGAGAGAAGCCGGATGATCTGAAGCTGAAGCCGTCGTGTACTTTCATATACATACCTAAAAAAATGGAAAAACTCACACATATAAAACAAACATATATACATATAGCAAATATATACATACAAAACTCACCTCTCTCTCTCTCCACACACACATTGAGAGAGGGGGGGGGGCAGGGAGGAAGACAGAAAGGGTCTCTATGTAGTCCTGGCCCTGGAACTCCCTATGTAGATCAGGCAGGTCTTGAACTCAAAGATATTCCCCTGCCTCTGAAGTGCTAGATTAAAGGTGTGCGCCACCTGGTGGCCACTTTACTCCTGTCTTTGCTACTGCTCTTCCTCTCTCCCTCCTGCCACCTCCTTCTCTTGCTCCTTCCATGCTTCCCTCTATTTTCTTCTACATCCTTCTTTCCCACTGAGTTTAAAATTAGAGTTGTTTGCAGGCCTGCACCATGGGCAACTTGTCAGTGGCTACACTCCTGAAGAAGAATGATAGTCACCTCTTGGAAACCATCAACTGTCAACTGCCCCAAAGCTAGGAGTGGGACCTCGTGTACTCTGCCCCACCCATGATAGGGTGTTGATGGTCAGGTGACCACAGCTGCAGTGAGCTCAGGAGGGTAATGGCCATGTTATGTCTAGAAGGCAGAAGAAGGATGTCTCTCCATCCTTCAATTCTAAATTCTCCTTCCTCTTCCTTGAAGGTCTCTGAGTCTCATGAGTGGGGTGGGATGTCATTGTCACATTTACGGCTGAGCATTCAACAGTACCGCATTTCCAGCTCTTTGACTAGTTATGAGGGTCTTAGATAATGGCTGCTCACAGCAAAAAGATGTTTCTTTGGCCAAGGTTGAGAGTAACACTACTGTATGAGTATAGACATAGGCATCTTGGAGACAGTTTGACAACATGTCTATTAATCAAAACAATGGTCCTGAGGCTCCCCTGTGGCCCATGATCTTCCCACTCGTGATTTGATCAGGTTTACATTTCCAGGCTTGACTGCTCCTGTGGCGCAGACTGCAAATCCAAGGACGTGTTTGGCTGCTATCAAAGCAGTCACACCACCATGGCATCAATCCACACATCTTGTTCAGGAAGTCAGTACTGTAGCATTCGGTCAAGTGCTGGGTAATTCTATTGGTGACCCCTCCACCCCCAGTTAACACTCTCTGGCACCGTGGAAGCTAGCCAGAACAGAAGAAGTTTTCAGGTTATTTCCGTCCTGATTTCTCCATGTCTTACAGAGAATGTATGTTGTATAATCAGCAATGTTCTTTTGGGAAACTAAGATCAATATGAATGGAGCTTGTATTGTGTTGGGGGCTTGTAGAGTATCCATAACCAACAATAAAACATAGATGAAAGCCTGTGAGAGATGAAAGCAACTGTAGGTGGCTGAGGAGGAGAGGGATCCAGTTCACGGGCAGGTCTGAGGCTCTGCTCTATATTCTAAAGCCTACTCTTAAGTGTATTACATGTCCATCATCATTTTGGTTATATCCATGTAATCACCCATGCTTACTTACCAGACCAAGGTCACCTGATATGTTCATGATGAATGTAACCAGGCCAGTTAGAGGGTTCACAGTAAAACTTAGTCTGTGGCAATTTTATTGAAAGCAATCAGACTTTTTATACCTTTATTAGAAACATAATATAATGGCAATTGTCAAAATCAATACAGGTATAGTTGCCAGGATACAATGACGTCTGCAAGCTATTCAGGGCGCACAAGATTAATGACTAAGACCAATTGCCCTGTCAAATTCTGTGTTTTGTTGACTTCTAAGGGAACATACAGAGAAACACAAAGCACCCCGCATGCTTCACTGCCTGGGGGGTGCATTAGTCTCTCAGGGACTGAAAGGCACATTGTGCCCCAGGAGCCCTGGACTTGAACCTGAAAAATCTATGACATATGTCTTTCAAAGCAGTTAGGTCAGGCCAACTCCATTGTTCTCTGCAATCCATTCTTAGTGATTTTCCTGCCTCAGCCATGATTACAGCAGAGGGCCATTGCATTAGCTCTCTCGTGTCATAGCTAAAGGAATATGGTGGAACTGAAGGACCCGTTTCTCAGGAGGCAGGAATCTTGGAGCCCTTGAGGATGAGGTTAAATGATGACTTGTGATCTTCAATGTCACTAAGGCAACTTAGATTTAAAATGAGATCACACTAGTAGACTCACCCACTTCCTTCTCCCTAGGGATGTATTCCACTGAAGTTCCCACCTATGCAGGGGGAATCTCGTATTTCTCCCTTCCCTATTATTTCTGGGCTTTTAATAGTCCCCTCTCATCATAAGACTTAAATTAAAACAGAGTTTTAGACACAGAAGCACATGCCTGTACTCTAGGCACTGGGGTAAGGATGCAGAAAGATAAAGTCAAGGTCATTTTCAACTATATAATGAGTTACAGACAATCCTGGAATCGTTGAAATTATGTCTCAAAAAAAAAAAAAAGAACAAACAGAATTAGAGTGTCACATTTTCCTGTCTTGATAAACTGCTTTAAAACTAAAGTGAAATATATGCTTATTTTTGTCTAGTTTTCTCTACTCATTTAGATAGATCTGTATGTGGATAAGTACATGCACACTCGTGTGTTTTGGGGAATGCACCTGTGTGTACAAAGGCCAGAAGAGGATGTTTTAAAATCGCTCTCTGCTGAGTTCTTTGAGGCAGAGTCCCTCTGAACCTAGGGCTCCCATTTTCTTAGCTAAGTTAGAGAACACTGAGCCCCAGCAATCCTCTTGCATCCACTCCCCTGCGATTACAGGTATGTGCACAACGTTCAATTTTTTGTTTATACTGGAATCCGAATTCTGTTCCTTATGATTGTTTAACAAGTACTCTTAACTGCGGATCCATCTAACAGTCCCTATGTTCTTGACTGAATTTTGTCTCTAATTATTTCGTCAGTTTTCGGTTTGGAGTTCCGGGCCTGTCACATGGTGCATGTGTTCTCCGATTAAGCTTCATTAAGCCGTGTGACCTAGTTTTATACAAATACATGAGTGGTTGTTCATTGCGTCTCCAGATGAGGCAAAAGCCCACAGGGACAGTCTCACTCAGAAAGGACCAGTGGACTTCTGGACAGCACAGAGTACTGCTGGGACCGCATGGCCTGCACGTTTTCTTCTCTCTTGTAACATTGATTCTCTTGGTGGTTTTGGTGTCATTTTGTCAATCATGCATAGGACAGATATGATGTTCCTGAAAATGCCATTATTTTTCCTAGAGTATCTCTCCTTAAAATTCTGTGGGAGCCGATGCTTCTCAGGTTTCTCATCTGGGGATGTCGGCTGCCACTCCAGACGCAGGAGCTGTTCTGATTCAGTGCTGACAGAATCGGAGACAGACCACCCCTATTTCTGTAAATACGTTTTGAACAGATTGTTGTTCTTGAAAATGTGGGCTCTAGTTGTCTAAAGACAGGATGTACCTGGCTCGGTATTTGGCCAAGGTAGCAAAATGATAAGTGTTGTTTTGGGTTTAAAGATGTTCTGAAGTAAAAGTTGGGAAAAACATATTTGACATATTTGTTTTTGCCAGACGTTAACGTTGGAGGATGGGGAAAGCTAGTTTGTTTGTTTGGAAAAGCATGCTTGGTTTTGATATAGAAATAAAGACACTGGAACTACTCGGGGCCCGCCATTTGTGCCACTCACCTGGGGGTTGGGTAAATCACTTCTTTGCTCTGACGCCCCTTCCCCGTCTCAGGGCCTGAACCCAGTCTGCGGCTGGACCTCCGCAGCTTCATGCCCAGCCGACTCTATATTGTTACTCTCTTTTCCTGTTGCTTACTCACTGAAGGAAGTGGAAAAGATTTCATTTTGAGTTTTGTAACAAACAATTAAGTTTTGCATTGACTGAAGAGCTGAGTCTCAGCGAGATTCCAAGTAGGCACGACCCAGTCCTGACTCCACTACATAGGCTGGAGTGACTACCACCTTTGCTTTGTATAGTTTTCAGATCACACTAATCCACAGCAGTGCTTGCAGGGTGTATAAATGTCACCCAGAAAACTTTGCGCAACATAGAGGGGTCAGGTAAAATTTGGGGTCGACTCAGTTGTGAACGTTGTGTGTCTGTTTTGGGTCTGTGTGATGGTATTGTTCCTCAGCACAGTTGACAAGGAAAGGCAGGAGAGGGTGTCAGAGCCTTGAATTTGGAGTCACATGTGGTAGTAAGATGCCTAACATGGTATTGGGAAACAGCTCATGTCCTTTGAAAGAGCCACAAACGCTCTTAGCTGCTGAACCACGCATCCAGCCCCAGTTATGACTGTTTTACTACTTTTTGTGTGTGGAGCGCTGGGCATGCACGTGGAGAGCAGAGGCCAACGTTCAGATGTTGGTCCTGGCCCATAAACTTTCATTTCATCTCACAGTGCACAACTCATTGACTCTGGAAAGTGTTAGCTTTAGTCCCTCTACTGGTTAAGAGTCAGAAGTCCAAAGTCTCTTAGGTGCCCTCTCAACTATGAGCCCATATGCAATAAAATAAAATGACCAAGTAACATATTTCCAATACCCAATGGGTATGGAATAAATTGCCCAGTCATAAGGGAATAATATAGAAAAGTAATGAGGACAGATTGAGTCTAACACCAGCAGAGGAAATAAACAAACAAAACCAACCAAGAAAAAAAAAATAAAATCCTGCCACTGCATGTCCACCCAGGATCTGGGGCTCCTGATGGAATCATTTCTTCTCCAGCAGCTTGTCGGCAGCCTTGTCCCTTCAATCTGCTGCTAACAGGAAACAGTCTTTTTGATGAACCAGCTCCACTCTGTACTTAAAGCTCTTAGCATCTGCACCGTCTGGGGTCTCTATCTCACTTCAGGGGGCTCATATTTTAATATAATGCATGGGCCTTCCGTGGCTTTCTGGAAGTCTGGCGCAAGCCTCCAAGTTCCCCATCACTTTCATACCTTTTGTGCTCGAAAAACCAATGTGTTGCTGCCAAGTTCTGTTGCCAGGCTGAGATGTAGCCTGGCACTCTTGGACTGTAGCCCCCATGGCCTCTGTGTGCCTTTAAAGTTGATTCCGGGGCAACAACTCTCTAGGTAACCACTTTGTAGCACTGATCGGCAGAGGTGGGGCAGACATGGCAGAACTGGGAGGTGAGCGAGATGGGCATGCTTGCTGTGAGGTTCCCAAATAATCGAGAGAAATATTATGTGCAGGCAGGGTCTTAGCCCAACCGGATGAGAGTGAGCTGGGTCCGAGGAAAGGTAAGTGCATCTCTTGCCCATTCCCCAGGCTCTTTTGCCCAGAAAACATCTTTTAAAGCAAAAACCCCACAGGGCCATGGAGAAAAAGGAGCCAGCCAATCATTTTAGAGGTCACCCTATCTGACTTTCTTTCTGGTGCCATCTTAGCTGCCCGTGTGCCCTACAGATGCCCCCCTTTTTGCTTTTAAATTAGGCCCACCTCTTTTTGAAGTTCATGCTCAGGCCCGCCTCTTTGTGAGGTTCACCCCTTTGGCACCTTTTCCTTAAGGTTTGCCCAGAACATAGTGGGAGTCTTCGGCACTGAGCTTATCCGTGGGCTGGATCTCCTGAGTTTTAGTCCTTATTGTTAAGAATATTTCCTAACATGAGCTCTCTGCCGACACAAAAATCCCAATCAAGCCAAATCAAAACAAACCAAATTAAAAGATATCCAGGTTTAATGGGAGTCCTGTGCCCCGAGTGGCCCCGAGGGAGGGGAACCGGAAAGGGACAGACGGACAGACTGACAGGACAGAGACGACACATGCTTGTTTTTTGGGGAGCAGTTTAAATAGAGTGGGGGAGTGGTCTTGACCTTTTCTGGGGAGGAGATCAAGGTGCAAGGGGCCCAGGAGCGGGGCCTCCATAGGTCAGAGACCAGGATTTACGTTTATGAGTTTAACTAACCTGTTGAATATGCAGGGCCCAAAAGTACAGATCAGGGTAAGTATTATGAGCGGTCCCAGTAATGTTGAAATTAGCGTGGTTAACCAGAGGGACCAGTCAAACTATTGTTTATAGCAACTAGTACTTAAATCCTTTTTTCTCTCCTTCATTCCTTTCCTGATCTCGTCGAGATTTTGAGTGACTATACCAGAGTGGTCAGCATAAAAACAGCGTTCTTCCTCCAAGTGCCTGGCATAAGTCTTTTTTTTTTTTTTTTTGAGACAGGGTTTCTCCGTGGCTTTTGGTTCCTGTCCTGGAACTAGCTCTTTTAGACCAGGCTGGCCTCGAACTCACAGAGATCCTCCTGCCTCTGCCTCCCGAGTGCTGGGATTAAAGGCGTGCGCCACCACCACCCAGCCCAGCCTGGCATAAGTCTTAATGCTGTAAAAATAAAAGATCCAGTACTTATGGGACAGTAGCTAGTTGATCAGCCCAATTATTTCCCATGGATAGAAATCTGGGGAGATTTGATTGTCCTCTTAAATGTTGTATATGAATGGGAGCCCCTCGTCCTTCCAACAAGCCTCTGAGGGTAACCATAAGGGGGGAAATAGGGTCATCATCCAGTTTAACAAGTGCTTAGGAAGGTGGGGAAGTAAACTAACCATATATAAGCTATCGGAATATAAATTAAAGGGCTCTTGAATATCTTGAGGGACCATGATTATAGCAAGCATCTTCTTACATTGAGCTCACCCCTGACAAGGCTGGAACCCTTCATAACTTGGTGTTTCTTGTTGGTTTCTAAAGTCTTCATATCCAGAGCCTGGCTGAGCTATGTCAGTAAAAACATGAAAAGCACCGGGGATAGGCTTAGGAGAGAACAGAGAAGGCATCTTCAAGGGAAGTCACCATAGCATGGATGTCCATTTAGACGGCCCATAATGGCAATCAATATGTCCTAGAAACCCCTCCAGGGGGAGAGCAAGGTGGGCATTGGCGCAGCAAGCTCAGTCAGTAGAGCATGAGACTCTTAAATCTCAGGGTCGTGGGTTCGATCCCCACATTGGGCGCCAGGTGCAGGGTCTTAGCCCACCTGGATGAGGATGAGCTGGGTCTGAGAAAAGTGCGTCTCTCGCCCATTCCCCAGCCTCCCTTGATCCTGGAGATATACCCAGCAGGGAGTCAAATCAAAGCAGTAAAGATCTTTTAAAGCAAAAAACCACAGGGCCATGGGGAGAAAGGGAGCCAGCCAATCATTTTAGAGGTCACCCTATCACATGCCCAGAAACCCTACATTTACTCTATTGTCCACAAGCTGTTCACACGCTGACATCATCTTGCCTGATTCTGGTGTCCAATCAGGTCTTGGTGTAAACGATTCAGGGTCTGCCTGTCTGACTTCCTTTTGACGCCATCTTTGCTGCCCATGTGCCCTACAATTTTGTTTATAAAAACCAAAACCAAACAAACAAAAGCTAGAACAGAGATTCAGCTGACCATGGCTTAAAAAAAATACACAATTGATGTTAAAATGGATGTCTGCTAGCTCAGTTCCCAAAAAATTTCTATCTCCCTCTGAATCCTCGGGAACGCTGCCTCCGCTGTCACTATTTCTCTCAGCATTGTGGTCTCTGGACACTCATCAGCATGTCTCGTTCAGTAATCTGGGATTTTATATCACAGAATTCAAAACTCCTCCATGTTCCTTCAGCAAATCAGTGAAATTCCTCCTAACCACATGGCCAGGTTATGACCTCACCCCTTATACAAACTTTCTGAGCCGAAGGGACTCTAGCTCACTCAACCATGTGATTCTGGCAGGCCTGCCTTTCTCCCCATTCCTTTTGCCCTGCTAAAACAAAACAAAGCAAAGCAAAACAAAACCCTAGATTACATTCCTAAAGCTAGCCACCAAAGTCTATCCCTTTATTTGGTCACTTCCTCTTTCTGTGGCTGACTACCAACGTCCAGCAATCAAAAGCCCCCTTTGGTTTACCTACTTAACAAGCCCAATTAAAATGAAATGCCTCACCCTATCATGGGTTTTCCCCCTTTTCCTTTACAAACTGTCACTTGCCTATGTGCCACCTTTCCCTCCAGAGGCAGTAATGCCGCCTCCCCCTCTCCCTTGGTCCCTTCTCCCTTTCCCTTGTTCCCTTCTCCCTTTCCCACCTCACCCTAATCCGTTCTAACACAGAGCTCCCCTTTTTCTTCACTTAAAAATTACACCTGCAAGGTCACTTGCTGCTCTTTTCTTCCTGAGTCAGAAAGCAACCACTTTGATTTCTTCCCCGCTTAATAAAGGACCTCTCTGCAGAAACAAGTGTTTGGTTGTGGTTTGTATCTAACCTGGGGATTCAAGAGGAAGCCCCCTCTGAGTGGGGTCTCCTTCATGCATCAGTTACCTATCCCTTCTCAGGATAAAGTAGCTGGAAAAGGTAAGTCAAGAAAGGAAGGGATACCTTTGGCTCACCGTCTGTCCATCGTGGTCTAAACATAAGGAGGAAAGAGCATGAGGCAGCTGGTCACATGATATCTTAGTCAGGGAGCAAAGAGATTGTTAGATATTTTCTCTTAGAGGAGCCTTTTTGCTGACGCAAATAATTCCAATCAAACCAAATTAAACTGAATTAAAGATGCCCATGTTTAATAGATGGCCTTACTCCCAGGTGGCCCCGGGAAAACATGGAGAGGGAAAGACCATGTGAAACTTGGAGACCAAAGTGTTCATTCCCTGAGATGAGGGTGGGGTGTATAAATAGCCTGTGGGAGTGGTCTTGACCTTCCCTGGGAAGGGGTCACTGTCTGGTGGGCTTTCTCTGAGGTGGAGTTTGGACTGAGGCAACTCCCAGGGGAGGGAGCTTATGCCAGGAGCTGGGGTGAAGCCCTCGGGCAAACAATCTGGACTTTTTGTATAAAGGGGTATTAGGGAACTGAGGTGATGCTTTCAACCAAACAATTATGTGTGGTATTTGGCTCATTTCCTTATTTTTTATTTAGCCAGAGAACACAGTCCTGGGAATGAAGCTGTCTACTTTCAGGGTGGTCAGGCAACCCTTCTGGAAAGACTCTCCTGGGCACCCTCAGAGGTCTGCTTCCATGGTGATTCTAGATCCAGTCAAGATGACAGTAATGATTGACTATTGTGACCATTATATCAGGGTCTGTGTAATTTATCTGAAGATTAAACTTTGCTATATGTCATATATTTGACTTATCATATGTAGCCCAGCTTGGCCTTGGTTCATATTCCTCTTGCGTCAATCTCCCAATGGCCTGATTATAGGGGTAATCTTTGTGTACTTATACCTTAGCAGGTTTATTTTTAGAAATTGGCACCTGTGATTATGGGTTTGGAAAGGCTAAAGTCTGTGTGGCCTCAGACGCCTGGTAGGACTTCAGACAGATGCTGAAGCTGTGTCTTTAGAGCAGACTTCCTCCAGCCTTTGAAAGTCAGTGTTTGATCTCAGGTCCTGTATCAGGTCAAAGATTCACAATGTCCTGAGGAGGCTCCTTGAGCCAGTTCGTTCTGCTCTCAGCTCTGGCAGCAGTGTGAGTTCCTGTGCTCCTGAAAGGGAAGAATTTGGTTGGGACACGGTAGTAGAGAAAGCTGTCAAGAGTTTAATCAGAACAAGGAAAGAAACAAGAATATACTCCTTGAAAAGGGGCCATCCAGGTCTAGAGAGATGGCTTAGATGTTAAGAGCACTGACTATGGTTCCAGAGGAGCCGGGTTCAATTCCCAGCACCCACATGGTGCTTTGAGACTTTCTGCAACTCCAGTCTCAGGGATCTGATACCCTTTTCTCTGCAAACCTTCTGGAATCTGGCATACATGTGGTACATAGACATATATGCAGACAAAATACCCCTACACATAAATCAAGTAAGTAAAATAAAATAAAAGGTAAAAAGGCCAGGTCAAGCGTCACAGCCATGGTCTCAGCCCTGACAAATGTGGGCTTTAGACTGTTGTGGTCCCTATAGTGCCCTTCCTTGTGTCTCCTCCAGTGTGGAGTCTTCTAGAAAAGGTGAGTGCTTTCCTCAGATGTCTGTTTCACACAGGTTTCAGTTCTATAATTAGTTGTATAATTGCAAGAATTTGCATGTGTTTTTTAAGTACTTTTCAGTGAAGTTGAAAAGTTGATCAGGGAAGTGGGAGAACACTGGAAAATCCCCTGGGGAGGAAGGAAACCATGAAGTTGCTTTATTCTGATTTCCCTATCACGGACCCTAGCCACTGTTTGGGTGGAGGTTCCATCCCAAGCCCCCTCCCTTGGGAATTGCCTCAACTCAGACTCCACCCCGGAGAAAGCCTGCCAAACGATGACCCCTCCCCAGAGATGCTCAAGACCACTCCCACAGGGTATTTAAATTTCCCCCCCAGAGAACAAACACGTGACAAGGTTTTCCTGTCTTCCTTCCCTGTCTCCTCTCTCTGGAGGTCTGAAAGGCCACCTCAGAGTGCTGGTAGTCACTAAACCTTTTCTAATTCAGTTTGATTTGGTCTGATTTGGATTATTGCATCGGCGGAGAGGTTTACTGGGGTGCAGAAACTTTTCAGCCACCATTGCCCCTCATTTCTGATTTAGGGAGCCCCGAGCTGACCCATCTGGATTTGTCCACCGACCACTGCCCTTATCGTTCTGTATCAATGCCAGTCAGCTACCGCCATTGTTCTTTATGTCCCTGCTTTGGTGGCCTGTTTGTCCCTCCTAGTTAACTAACAAATGTGGAGTATCACCATGTGTGGGTTTAGCAACTGCTGAGTCCAAGACACGGCTGTTAAGGATAGTTTCTGGACAACATAAGTCAACTTTAAGGGCAGTGCCCCATTTCACGCTGGGAAGGCTGTTCACCCCAGCCTTGCTCTTCCTGGCCTGTACTGCCTCAGCTACAGCTTCTTTCCAGCTCCCTCTGGTCCTCCACACTTCCGCTCTGAACTATGAGCCTTCAGCCTCCGGTGTGTTTTCCCAGTTAGAGCTTTCATCTCCTCGGTCTAGCCCTGGCTAGATTCTCTGCTTTAGTATGGAATACTGGGCTGCTGGAGGATAGGTCTTAACTCTGCCAGGCTGCAGTGAGAAGTTCTGCACGCTGCCGTTTGTGCAGAGAATCTGGGGAGATGCTCTGGAACTGTCCTATCTTGAGCCAGGTTTCTTGGCAGCTGTACTTCTGCCTTCGTGGGTTTAATCTGTAGACCACTGGGCTTGGAAGGGCAGGGGTGGCTGTAAAGTTGATGACCCAGAGTCACCTTTGGCCTTGACTCAGAAGAGCTGCAGCCAAAAGGTCCCCTTGCGTGCAGCGCGTCTGAGTTCTGCTGCACTCCACGCTGACCTTGCCCAACTAGTTTTGGCTTGCTGCCCGGGCAGGAAGGAAGTGGTTGAGCTTGCGAGTGATTGGTTCAGCCCAGATGCAGCCCAGCCTCCTACACAGCTCCCTGCAGTTAGGAAGCAGAGGATAAATGCTTTTCACAGAAGTGGGAAAGTCTTGAGGTACAGGCTGCCCCTGAAATACGGTACAGTCCTGGGGTGTGAGGCAAGAGAGGGTCCTGCCGCTGATCAGGAACGGCTTAACAGCATTGGGGTGTCTCCTTGGAGCCAGCTGGCATAAGCGACCCTGGGTTCTGGGTAACTAACTGCCTGAGGCCAGTTCCACGCGCTTGAGGCTGAGCTATTTCAGACTCTGAACAGCTCTTGTCTGTGTATCCCTTCCCCTCCTGGTCCTTCTCTTGCGCACTTACTCTCTCTCCCTGGGTGGGTGTGGATCTCCCCTTCCTTCCTTGTTATGCTTCAAGCGCACAGTCTGCGCCCTTGCTCAGTAATTCTGGAGTTTCCCAGTCTTTCTCCCGAACCCCATAATCTCCCCGCTGTGTTGATCTGCTTTGCAGGATGCTGGAGCTGAGTGCCCCCGGGCTGGACCCGACCTCCGTGTTGGCCTCTCCATGGCATCTTCTGTTGCTTGGAGCGGCTTCCTGGCTTGTGGCTAGAATTCTTGCCTGGACCTACTCATTCTGTGAGAACTGCTCCCGCCTCAGATGCTTCCCTGAGTCCCCTAGAAGGAATTGGTTTTTGGGTCACCTGGGCCAGGTGAGTATAGCAGCAGATAGGACTGGGGCTTTGGGTGGATGTGCTCCCTAGGAGTCAGGAGAGGTCAGGAGTGGTCCGAGGCAGCCAGAAGTCAGGGAGGCAAAGTGAGCCCCCGTCTGCTCATCACACCAGCACATCCATTTGCTTTTCTGTCACACCTGTGCACCGGCTCCAGTGTGGGTCACATTCTCTCAGTCTTGGATGCTCTCTGGTGCATTGGCTTCTCTATCTTCCCCAGAAGTTCCTGTTTGGGTCCGGGCTGATGTCCTCACTGGTCTCCCCTGAGCTCCCCGAGACTCCTCTGTCTGCTGCTGGGTCCTCCTTCCCCTGATCTTGCCACATGATTCCCCTGCCACCCTCTCCCATCTTCCCTCCCCTATCTTACTTAAAGCTGCCTCCTTACCTCAGGGTCCAGCTCCTGAGCTGACCATCATTTTCCCCATTAGTTGACTTCCAAGTTCACATCTATCCTGATCTGGGAAACAAGATTTGGGAACCTTCATGATCCTTTGCTGTAAATCTAGGGAGATGCCTGCCCAGAGGGTGTCAGCGGGCTCTGCTGGGGTTGGGGACAAGTGAGGGAGGTGTGTGTCACGAAATTACCTGGAGGGGAGGATAGAGGGGATGAGGGAGGGAAGAGGAGAGAGGTGATTTAGCCATAGGGGGAAAATCCCATAAGAAAAAAGGAAATACACATACCCAGAGATGAGAGAAAGAGAGAGAGAGAGAGAGAGAGAGAGAGAGAGAGAGAGAGATGATTAGATGAAGGAAATGAAGAGAAAGACAAAGGAAACAGAATTATGGTAAAGAGATAAACACACACATATACACACACGTATGTATTTAGACCCACTTCTCTAGTCATTTGTCTATCATACCTCTCCATGTATCTATGTTATCTATCTTATCTATCTATGTATTTTCTGTATAATTATCAGCAGTCAGTCAGTCTGTCTATCTATCTATCTACCTACCTCCTTCAATCCCCCTATGAATCTATCAACTATATCTATCTATCTATCTATCTATCTATCTATCTATCTATCTATCTATCAGTCATCTATCTATCTCCTCCAATCCCTCTATGAATTAGTTCATACCTCTGTCACTACTATTCAAAATCTGTGTATATGAATGTATCTGTCTGTCCACTGATCCATCAATTATCTATATCTAGGTCACAAATAAAGAGATGAGAGTGGTACATCAGGGAGGCGTGTAGACAGATGCAGGACACAGGAAGGGACACTCGTAGTTGAACTCAGATTAACTCATCAAGAGACACAGATGAATGACCCAAGTAGCAGGGTGAGAGGTGCTGTGTGGTGGGCAGAGGGTGGGAACATCTGAAACACTCTGCCTGGATTGCCTCAACTTTTTCCCTCCCCAGATTCAGAACAATGAGGAAGGCATGCAGTTGGTGACTGAAATGGGCCAGACCTTCCGAGATGTCCAACTCTATTGGCTGGGACCCGTCATCCCTGTGCTGAGACTTGTTGACCCTGCATTTGTTGCCCCCCTGCTCCATGCCTCAGGTATCTCTTTTAGGATCCCAACACTTGGCCTTTTCTTTGTCTCTTGTCCAAGTCCTTCCTATCCTCTGATTGACCAGGCTGAGCAGCAGATGGGGCTATTCCCAACGGTGCCCATGTCTCTGTAGCTGAGTGAACTTGGATAAGGTTCTGCTGCGGAGATCTGCTTGAGCTGTGAGAGAGGGAAGTTCAACCCTAAGTACGATCTAAGCCAGGAAAGTGAATGTATTGGCTGAGGATATACTCAGCAGTAGAACACTTGTCTACCATGGACAAAGTCATAGGTTACAACCTAGAACAGGAAAAACAAAACTCTCTTTGAAGAATCTTTTTGTGTGTATATGTTTATGCATGTGCCTGTGGGTGCATGTGTGTGTGCGCATGAATGTGGAGGACAGCAAGCAACTTGAGCTGCTATCCTTGGGACCTCTTCATACCTTATCACGGTGGGATCTCTCATTGCCCTGGAGTTCATCTGTTGAGTTACACTGTCTGGTCAGTAAGTCCTGGGGATCCAGAGTCTCTTAAAAATGATTTCTTTTTGAGGCATTTATTTAGTTTATTTGAGGCACTGTATAGCCTTAGGTGGTCTGGAATTCACTTTGTAGATCAGGATGGCCTTGAACTCACAGAGATCCATCTGCTTCTGTCCCTTGGGTCCTGGTATTAAAGGTGTGCATGACTGTGCCAGGCCTTTGTTTTTATTTTATTTTATTTTTATTTATTTTTCTGTTTTTATTTTATATGTGTGATTATTTGCCAGCATGGATGTGTGTGTACCATGCAGTACCCTCAGGGGCCATAAGAGGGTGTGAGATTATTTGTAAGCAGAGTTACAGGTGATAGTGAGTTGTCATGTGGATAAGGAGAACTAAACCCAGGTCTTCTGCAGGAACAAGTGCTCACAACCATTGAGCCATCTCTCCAGTGACTGAATCTTTAAATTGCTCATAATTTACCAAGTCTGTGTTCTGAGAAGATAGTGAGTCAACAGCCTTAAACATGACTGTGTCTCCTGTGCGTGCAGCAAAAGCAGGCAGAACTTCCAGACCCCAGTCTCAACCTTCTGGTTCCATGTTTAGTCTTGCCTCCAAGATCCAAAGTGTGTTGCTGGTTCGAACATTCCTAAAGACTCTGAGTTTGATGAGGCTCTGTGATGTGGGTCTCCCATTCTTCTGGGTATTCTCCATAGTTACCTCAGAACTTCAAACTAATAGCAATGTGTGGTAAATCCTTCTGTCTATGTGTTGCTTTTATTGGTTAATGAATGAAGAAACTGCCTTGGCCTGTGATAGGTCAGAACTTAGGTAGGCGGGGACAAGTGGACTGAATTCTGGAAGAAGGTAGGCTGAGAGAGAGACGCCATGGATCC
This sequence comes from Alexandromys fortis, assembly GCF_014885135.2. NCBI lineage: Eukaryota > Metazoa > Chordata > Mammalia > Rodentia > Cricetidae > Alexandromys > Alexandromys fortis. The sequence goes on along the minus strand of NW_026067934.1, from coordinate 589,126 downwards.
GCTGCTGGAGATAGACATGCTGAAACTTTGCTGGCAGACCACGACCCCATGTGATACATAGATTAATAGAAATGGGTTAAATTAAGATGTAAGAGTTAGCCAAAAAGATGCTAGAGCTAATGGGCCAAGCAGTGATTTAATTAATACAGTTTCTGTGTGATTATTTCAGCTCTGGGCGGCCGGGATGGGCCGGGATGAACAAATTGTTCCTTGCAACATTGTACTATTTACAATGTGTGCATGCAGATTCCTTGCACAATATGGAGTGCAAATGGTTCTGTATAGTACAGAACAACACAATGCCTTTTTATTTCTCTCATGTCCCCAATGACATAAACAGCATTCCTGCAAGATGGTGCCTCCTAGGTGAACAGCTGAGATTGGGGGAGGCACGTGACACAATGTGAACTCCTCCCCACCTGCTGGTTCAATGAGTTTTGGCTGTCCCAGCCACCTTTGTAAAAGAGACCCCCAAACTGGAGATGGTTTGGGACAGAGATGGTATGCCGAGTACTGCAGGGGATGTCCCCTGGAGTCCCGATGGGTTAGCTGTGTCTGGTTGGTAGGTCCTGGGGCTGCTTGATGGCTGGAGAAGGCAGAGACAACTTCTTCCCAGTTGGCACTTGGCTCTGAGAATAGAGGCACCCTTAATTTTGAAAGCTTAATGCTTAGTGTGGCATAGAGGAGAGAACTAGAGGGGTCTGGGACATATCTAGGACACATTTGCGACTCAAAAGGGACCATATTTCAGTGTCATTCTGAAGGGCACAATTAGGTCATGCCAGACTTTTACACACCAGTGTTGTGTCATGTCAGGGAATATCATGTGTGTTGTGTCTATGACAGGTTGTGATGACATGTGCCCCTGTCATATATACCAGGATATGTCAGGACATGTCAGAGAGCTGCTAATGAAGGTGTGTCCTAGGTCTTTGCAAGGCCTGTAGAGTGCTGTGCTGAGCTCAGATATAGAAGACAGAATGGACCATGTAGTAGCCATGTGAAGGCATGCTGGGGCCCTGCCGGGATGACCTTTGCTCTTTCTGCAGCTGCAGTCTGGTCTGGTTTTGTCTCACCTCCTTTCTCTTCCCTGCTTTCTTTGTCCCTGTTCCCTTCCCACCTTCCTGTGTTTGGAGGGGAAATGGGGAACCCTGGGGCTGGGAGTCCCCACCCTCTCCCAAAGTTCACCTTTCACCCTCTCTACGGCCTCTGATTGTCTTCCTTCATGGCAGCTATGGTGGCCCCCAAGGACATGACTTTATTACGTTTCCTGAAGCCCTGGCTGGGTGAGTACCTCAAGGTGAGGATCAGGGGACACCTTGGGGATCAGAGGAAGCTTCCATCTTTGCCCACTGCCATGGCTTCCCTTCCAGGGGATGGGCTCTTCCTGAGTTCAGGTGACAAGTGGAGCCGCCATCGCCGCCTGCTGACACCTGCCTTCCACTTTGACATCCTGAAGCCCTATGTGAAGAATTTTAATAAGAGCGTGAACATCATGCACGTGAGTTCCTCAAACCCAGGGTCCCATAAAGAACACTGAAGAACAGGGAGTGACTTCAGCCAGATGTAGTCTGAAGGTGTGTTTCTGCTGCATGGACTTGGGGACATCAGTTTTCCTCACCAAACCTCAGTTTCCCCATCTTTAAAATAAGGATAATAATCTGAACTTAAAAGGTGATCAGAAGGACACCTTGGAGTCATACTCTTTCCATATAGATGGGGCACCTAGCAGACCAGTATCTACTCTCCTTTGCAGAAGCCCTGGAGAGTCAGTCATCTGGTTAGCACTGACTATCAACGTAGCTCTTTCTCTGTAGAATACTAGCTTAGACTGTGTTGCCCCTAAGATGGCCATGGTGAGGCACTTCTCAATCCCAGCCCGGGGAGACTGAGGAAGAAAGACTGTGAATTTCAGGCCAGTCCAGACTACATTAACAACAAGACCTTGTCTCAAAAAACTTAGATCCTTCTGGGAGAAGTGGGTTGGGCAGGGGTCAAGATTATGGTCAAAACTCATTTAAAAATGGTATTGGGTAGAGCTGAGTTCACTCTGGGTTTTCAAGCATGAAAAATGCTGGTTCAAAAAGGGTGAAAGCCGAAACTTTATATGGACACATTGTGAAGTCTGAGAATGGAGGACTTAGAGAAAACTGGGTCCATTTCTGTAGCCAACTATAATTATACTATTGAGGATGGTAACCACTGTTGACACTTATTGAACACCTTCTGCATATAGAATATTACATCAGGTCTACCGTTTATGTTGAATGATGTAATTTCCATATTGCTGTGAGGCAGAGGTGTTATATTTTGGACGATGAAACCAAAGGTAGGAGAGGTCCGTGTTCTCCAAGTTTACAAAAAGTAAGCGAGCGTGAATGGCAGAGTGAGCACTTCTATAGTTTACTGGGTAATCGATCCTGAGCTTAACTGTGGCTGAAGACTTGACAAACAGGACCTAGGAGAAGGCAGCAAGCAGACCGAGAGCACACAGAAGGTGAACCAAGGGCTTCGCCTGTACTGTTTTTTTGCTCCCACCAGAGTCGTTCTTCTCTGGGGTCAGGTGCCTGTTCCAGTGTTTAGGGTTGGGAAGGGACTCAAGGATCAAAGGCTTAACCCCATGTCTGTTCCCTCCTCTGGTCAGGACAAGTGGAAGCGCCTAGCCTTGGAGGGCAGCGCACGACTGGAAATGTTTGATAACATCAGCCTCATGACGTTGGACAGTCTGCAGAAATGCCTCTTTGGCTTTGACAGCAACTGTCAAGAGTGAGTCCCTGTCTCAGCCTTGGGATGTGGGGCAGGTACTGAGGAAGTAGTTTGGAGATGGAGGGCTGCCTAGAGAGAGTAGAAGAGACTCTGCAGGAGTTGGATCAAAAGTGGGACAGGAAAAAAGAGGATGAGTTGTTCTTCTAGGGAGGTGTGCATAAAGGCAAGGAGGGGTAGGAGGTAGTGGGTGAAAGAGGCCGTTCAGAAGGAGGCATCTTCGGCAGGACACTCAACAGCGTGTTACAGTTTCATAGTAAAATATCGCAAGTGAAACAAGCTAAGAGGGAAAGATGTAGTTTATTCTGTGGTTTCAGTCCATCGTGGTGGATTGGTACGTTCCCACCATCATGGCAGAGAAGTGCAGAGAGAACATGTCTGTGCCAGCAAGCTTCTTCCTTCTTCCCTCCTCATCCATGTGACCCCATTTAGTGGGAAGAAGCTGTCCATGTTCAGTGTGGGCTTTAAACACTCATTTAATTTGATCTGGAGACTAAACACCATCTCTGACATACACAGGGATATGCTTTATTAATCTTTGGTGCAGCTCAGTGTGATGTAGATTCTCAAAGTTAAACACTGCAGAACATTAGACAGTACCACGTTTTTTCTCCTTCCCTTCCCTTCCCTCTCTTTTTTTTTTCTTGAGTTCATCTCAATCTGTGCTTAGTCTGGCCTGGAGCTCACTATGTAGATGATATTGGACTTGTGCTTCTGATCCTCCTGCATCCACCTCCTATGTGTTGGGATCACAGCCAGGAGTCACCATTTTCAGTGAGGGACCAGATCTTAAAGGCGTTACCTAGCCAGAAGGGTGTGAACTCCATCCTGAGTTTTCCAGGTCATAAGAGAAAGTGTCTGTACAGAGGGGAGTCCTGGTTACAGTGAGCTTGGACAATCTAATCAACAAAGGAGCTTCATGGAGATACAGGATGCAAGGAACCAGGAGAGGAGGGTCTGAGCCTGGGCAGAGTCACAAGAAACCAAGGGAGAAGAGCAGGAGCAGATGCTGAGTGAATTAGAAGAGGAAATGATGTCCATTTATGCCCTGGAAACCTGGATCAGGGAGCTACTCATGGGAAACAGGAAACAGAATTTGTGCTTTGTGGATGTCCTTTTCAAGATGGATCCTGGACCTGGGACTCTGGCTGGAGCTTCTCTGGGGTTTTTGTGTGTGCTAAGTTGCTTCCTCTCTGGCCTGAACTGCAGGTCTCCCAGTGAATACATTGCTGCCATTTTGGAGCTCAGTTCCCTCATGGTAAAAAGGTCCCAGCAGCTCTTCCTGTATGTGGACTTCCTGTACTACCGCACTGCTGACGGGCGGCGCTTCCTCGAGGCCTGTGACCTGGTGCACAACTTCACAGATGCTGTCATCAGGGAGAGACGCCGCACCCTCTCCAGCCAAAGTGTTGACGAGTTCCTGAAATCCAGGACTAAATCCAAGACTTTGGACTTCATTGATGTGCTCCTGCTGGCCAAGGTGGGTTTATGTGGGATCTGGGTTTTAGGAACGTTAATGTTCCATGTATAAATTGAAGATGCTGGACTTGATCAGCACAGTACTGGGGAGTTACAAATGGTGCTTAGGAAAATTAGGCACATGACGGATATATTTTAGAGGTACCTTTTTTTTTGATGGGGACAGAACACCAAGGAAGAAATGGAGGCATCCTGTGTGCACAGTGGGTATCAGAACCTGTCTCTTATCACCTCAGATATGGTATAAATTGAGGGTCTTGTTTTGTCTACAGGATGAACACGGAAAGGAGCTGTCTGATGAGGACATCCGGGCAGAGGCTGACACCTTCATGTTTGGAGGTGAGAGTCCCTGGTCCCTGTGTGAGACTCCAGAGGAGCTAGAGGTCTGTTGATCCCATGTGGGTATTGTGGGGAATCTGAAATCCTTCCATTCTGTCCATCCATACCTTCCCCATCATTCTCTGGGGACTTTATTCTGGGCACTTTACTCCATTGTGCTGGAAAATGCCAGAGACCCAAGCTTGCCTGTCTGTCTACCCTTCAGGCCATGACACCACAGCCAGTGGGCTCTCCTGGATCCTGTATAACCTGGCGAGGCACCCGGAATACCAGGAGCGCTGCCGGCAGGAGGTGCGGGAGCTGTTGAGGGACCGAGAACCCGAGGAGATTGAGTGGTGAGCTCCGGTCCATGTTGTCTCTGGTGCTACTTCTGAGATTTTGATATAGGGTCTGCTTATGCAGCCAAGGCTGACTCACAGTATCCTAACACCTTTGTATTGGGGATGTCATGCTGAGCTTGGGTGTCTCTTCATTTAGTTGATTGCATTGCACACAGCATAGTAGGGTTCATTATGGCTGCTTTCAAACCCAGTTTGTTTTTCTTGAGTCTCTTCCTCCCGTCTCCTGAATTTCCATTGGCTGTTATACCATTTTTCTGTTTGTAGTTCAGGGACACCTCTTTTTTCTTTTCAATTTTTTTCTTTATTTTAATTCTAATCACAGCTCTTCCTCTCACCTCCTTTTCCTCCCTTCTAGCCCACCCTCCATCTACTCCTCCCAATGGGTAAGCACTCCTCCGATGGGGAGTCAACAAAGTCTGGCACATTAAGTTGGGACAGGACCAAGCCTGAGCATGACATCCCACCATTGGGAATGGGCTCTAATAAGCTAACTCATGGACCAGGGATAAATCCTTGTCCTAATGCCAGGGGACCCTCAGATAGTCCAAGCTTCACCACTGTCTCCCACATAGTGGAGGGGCTAGTTTCATCCCATGGAGGCTCCACAGCTGTCGGCCTAGAGTTCGTAAGTTTCCATGAGCTTGGTTCAGCTGTCTCTGTAGATTTTTCCATCATGACCTTGACCTCCCTTGTTCATATATTCCCTCCTCCCTCTCTTAGATTGGATTTCCAGAGCTTTGCCTTGTGTTTGGTTGTGGATCTCTGCATCTGGTTCCATCAGTTACTGGCTCTATGATGATAGTTGGGGTATTTACCAATGTGATTACAGGGGAAGGCCAGTTTGGGTACCCTTTCCACTATTGCTAGGAGTCTTAGCTGGGGTCATCCTTGTGGATTCTTTGGAAGTTTCCCTAGCACCAGGTTTCTCCCTCACCCCATAGTGCTTCTCTCTATCAAGATCTCTCTTTCATTCCTTTCCCACTCCATCCTTCTTCCTCCCCTCACCATCCAATTCTCTCATGTTCTCATCGCCCATCCCCTCCCCTTTACCTCCCTTGCTCCCTTTCCTACAGCAATCAGTGGAACACTTCGTTTTCAATCCTTGTGAAATTCCATCCTGTATCTTGGTCTACTTTTCAGTAACATTTTGTTCATTGAAAATACCAAGAGGGAAAAAAAAGGATTTTCAATATTCTCACCATGAAGAGATGACAAGTCTTTGGTACAATAGACATGCTCCCTAACTTATAGTTTTAGTATTCCTGATGTATTTGAGAGGGGCTGTATTTGGAGGGGCTAAGAATTTTTTTAGATAGGGTTACACTGTGTTGCCTTGGCTGGCCTGGAACTCACTGTGTGAATCAGGCTGGTCTCAAACTCATAAAGATTTGCCTGCCTGTCTTCCAAGTGCTGGATTTAAAGGTATGGGCAACCATGGTGTGCAAGCATTGAATGCATCTGTCTGTCTGTCTATCTATTTATTTATTGAGACTCTGCTTGCTGAGGTAACGACAACCTCCAGCTTACTCTGTAACTGAGGCTGACTTTGACCTCTGGTCCTCCTGCCTTCTCTACTCCAATCCTGGGATTCTTTGGCTGGCTGCATTTCATTCTTTTAGTTTGCTTAATGCCAGTTTTTTAAGCATCTTCCTCCAAACTGCCTGCCCATTTCCCAGGAGTGTATGGACTGTCTTGTGCCCACCTCACCTCTATAGTCCACAGGTCTCCTTAGTAACTTTAGTTTTTAAAAACTTATTTTCATTTTTATCACTACAGTTTTGTAAGAGGTTTTAGTGACTGGTAGATTGGCTCCATCTTTAATTTTTAAATTGGCTTGCCTCTGCATGAAGTTTAGCTCTTTTAACTGGAATAACGTTGTTGAGAACGGATGTAGTGAGTGGTGGACACTTGTCTATCATGCAAGGCTCTGTGATATCCAGTCCTGCGAAAGAATTTTTAGGTTCTAAAATACAAATTCTCTCTCTTCCCCCCCTCCCGCCATGCTCATTCAAGCAACTTTAACTTCATCAGGTCCCAAACAGATAAGACAGGAGGGCAAAGGGAGGGCAGAGGGAGAGGGAGGAGACGAGAGAGCCCTTCCAGGATAATATGTACTATATACATGTCTAAAAGTGCAAAAATGCATTTTAAAAAGACAAAAAACAGCTAAAGGGTTAATGGATAGTACTGAAAATTAATATAGAAAGGACTAGCTGGGTGATGTAGGTGGCTCATGACTTTAATCCCAGCATGTTGGAGGCAGGGGCAGGCAGATCTCTGAGCTCAACACTAGTCTGGTCTAGAAGCAAATTCCAAGACAGTCAGGGCTACACCTAGAAGTCCTGTCTTAAAAAACAGAGAGAGAGAGAGAGAGAGAGAGAGAGAGAGAGAGAGAGAGAGAGAGAGAACCTGATGCCTTTATAGTAAAGGGTCCTTTTTCCCATCACCACTTTCCCAGGGAATACATATTTTCATTGAAATAACTTTATGGCCTTTAAGGATCTGTATTTCTGCTCTTGTTATTTCGTTATATAAATCATTTCTGATGCAAGGTCTCTTATAGCCCAGGTTGTCCATTTACTTATTTATTCCTGATCTTCCACCCTTCACTTTCACGAGGATCACCACAGTCAGGTCATCGTATAAAAATTTGAAAGCTTTTGCATTGCAAGTTTATCAAATGGTTTAAGGATCAATTTGGAAGTTTATGCTTTAATTAGAAATATTTCAGGGTTTTTTTTTTCTGATGTTTTTTTTGTGATGGGGGAGGGGTTCATCTTTGATCCAGATCTCAGTTGACACCTGTGACCTCTAAACTTGGGAAGTGGGATGGGAACTATAAGGAGTTCATGGTTGTTTTTAATAGCTAGCGACAAGCAAAGGGACGGGCGAACTTATTGACTTCATCTGGAATATAATTTATTACAGAACTAAGGTTGCCAGGGAAGTGGTAAAAATCCAACTGCGTGTCAGTGAGGCTGAGCAGGGCTTTGTTTTTGCTCCTGGATAATTGTGTGGTGGTTTCCTCAGGGACGACCTGGCCCAGCTGCCCTTCCTGACCATGTGCATCAAGGAGAGTCTGCGGCTGCATCCTCCGGTCATAGACCTTCTGCGCAGCTGCGCCCAGGATATTGCGCTACCTGATGGCAGGGTCATCCCCAAAGGTGCCTCAGGGACATGGCTGAGGGGAGGTGCAGAGGGGAGGCCCATGAGTATGGTGATGGTCCCTAGGGGCAGCTCAGACCTGATACTGACTAGATGTTCCTGCCCAACAGGGAACATCTGTGTCATCAGCATCTTTGGTATTCATCACAATCCTTCAGTGTGGCCAGACCCTGAGGTGGGGGATCCTTGGGCATCTCTGGGACCTGGGGAGGGGTTCGGCCTTATCCTGGAAACAAGCTGTCTCCTCTTTCCATGTCAGAATTTTCTGGGGTTGGCTGGCTGTGTTCAGAGACCCAACCTAGAAGACTAATCTTGCCTCTCCCCCAGACCTACGACCCCTTCCGCTTTGACCCAGAAAACCCTCAGAAGAGATCACCTCTGGCTTTTATTCCCTTCTCCGCGGGGCCCAGGTGAGCCTGGATGGGCCAGAGTCTGGGACTGTCAGTGGGAACAGGAGTTGAGGTGACTGGGTTCTGGGTCTTCTTCCCAGCCTCGGCTTAGGGCGTGCGGGTAAGTCTGCAGAGCCTGGGGATGGAAGGCAAAGGGCTGACCATGCGCCGCCCGGACCGGGTCAGGTTGGGTCTGATGGTGCCTGGTTGGGTCCCGGTGCATCCGAGTCTCCCACCCCGCCCTCCCGCAGGAACTGCATAGGACAGACTTTCGCCATGAGCGAGATGAAAGTGGCGCTGGCGCTGACACTGCTGCGCTTCCGCCTCCTGCCGGACGACAAGGCGCCGCGCCGGAAGCCGGAGCTGATCCTGCGCGCGGAGGGCGGGCTGTGGTTGCGGGTGGAGCCGCTGAAGTCGGGTGCACAGTGACACCCCCCCCCCCCCCCCCCCCCCCCCCGGGACCCCCCCCCCCCCCCCCCCCCCCGAACTCGGTGGATCCCAGAATAAACCGAGCCCGGTTAATGACCAGCGGGGGGCGCTGGAGAGCAACAGAACCAGCTGTACTCTGGGAGGGAAGAGGCTGGGCTGCTGTGTTTGAGCCGGAGAACCCTACTGTTTGCTGATTAGCCATGCAAGGCTTCCATGCCGATGGCAGTTCTTTTCCAGCTCAAGTTTGAACTTCATCCTGCAAGAGCCACTGTAGTTTTCTGAGCTGAGTAGGAGAGGGAGTGGGGTTTCAGGCCCGCTGGAGCCTCCTAGGCACCGAAGTAAAGCCTTAATTGCACTGTTTCCGTTTTCTTCTACCTCCTCTTCATCTTCTGCGTCATCATATTTGAAGCGATCATCCAGTTTTTGTCTTCTTAGTGTTGCACTTACTGGAATGGGCTGCTGCATTACACCTGGAGGGATATTTGTAAAGTCTGAGTAAAATGGTTTCTCAGAAAAGGGACATCTTGGCACCCTTGAGAAGTGTGTTAAATGACATTCAAGGTTTGTAATAACTAAGATCACTAAAGCAGCTTAAAATGTATGAAATTACACTTATAGGATCCTTCATTTCCCTTTTGTCCTGGGCGATGTTCACCGAGAATCCCACTGGCTTCGCAAGATTCTTATAATTTTCCTTTCTTATAGCAGTTTTGGGCTCTGATTCCTCCTCCCCCCTCATCATGAGACCATTGAAACTGTCAGATGGGCATGGTGCCACGTACCCGAAATCCCAGGACTTGGGAGGGTGAGAGGGGATAATGAGTTGGAGACTATCTTGGACTATATAAAAAGTTTGAGACCAGTCTGGGAGACATAATGAAACTATGTCTCCAAAAACAAAAACTAAACCAGCTAAAATTCCTGACTTGAGAAATAGATTCGGGGGTTTGGGGCTCAGCAGGAGGCAGGGAAGGGGAAGTTGTGCTGGGGTCACTGAGGCCAGGAGGCAGATGTGGGATCTGGCACTATGACTGGAGTCAGACCAAGCCCTGATAGGGTGCAGACAGGCTGCTGGATTGCTGGCCATCACTGGCCTCATGCTGGCGCCCTCTGCAAGGACAACCTGCCCATCTGCCCCATCACTCCCAGCCAGGCAGACAATGAGTGCTTCACCACCTGCTGTCTGGCAGCCTTGGTGCCTGGTTCTCAGGTCTCCATCCTTGACCTGTGAAGCAAGGCTTTCAGGTCTACTCCCCCGAGGTAATTCCGGACAGAACACTCGGCATTGTGAGACTTTCATATGGACACCTTACCCTCCCCGAGTACCTCACCACACACCTTGGTCCTGGGATGGGGTAGGGTGGGGGCTCTGCATCAGTTCTGACCACTTCAATGCCAAGTCAGACCCAAAGCTGCCCAGCAGTCGGACTGAGACACCTGGCAGCACTATGATATTTAAACAGATAGCCTTCCAGTCTGGATCCTGGCCTACCTCTACTTTGGCTGTGCCTGGGACCCTACCAACCTAGAAGGTAGTTATGTCATCAGCTATGTCCTCAGTGTCGAAACCCAACCTACCCAATGCTTTTGAGCACGGTGTCAAATTTACCTGGAGCCAGATCCGCTGAAGCCCGAGCCGAGCCTCTCCCCGTTCTTCCCGGAGCCCCCCAACTTCAATGGGCTCTATAAAGTGTGGTGTCTTGATGCACGGCCTCTCAGGCACCAGTGGCTCAGTGACTGTCCCTGTAGCTTATCTGATGCAAACAATGAACCTGTGTCTCGATGATGCCAGCAAGAGGAAAAAGTGGACCTAGTGTGTGTGTGTGTGTGTGTGTGTGTGTGTGTGTGTGTGTGCTGTGTGTGGTGTGTGTGTGTGTGCTGTGTGTGGTGTGTGTGTGTGTGTGCGTTTGTGTTCCCTTGCCTGCCACCCACCCTCAAGAACCCACAGATGATGTCAGCTGTGTCTAGAGAATCAGGCTAAGCAGTGGCTGAATGCCCTTGCTGGCCTGTAGGCCAGGACCCACAGCATGGCTGCTTGTGGTCGGACTTCTGGGAGTGGCTTCAGCTTTGGATACGTGAGCTGTGGAAGTGAGCATTGGCTTCCGCTCTCAGACACGTGGCTGGTGGGCCGGGGAGGCTCATCTCTGTCCTAGGACATCCCATTCTGCTGATGGCAAGGCCAGTCTGACTGCTTTAAAAATGTATGTATGGACCCGAGTTTATTTCTTACTTTTGGCTGACAAATCCAAGCTCCTTGAAGGACCAAGAGTGCTCAAGGTCTTCTTGGTTTTTCTTGTTTTAACAAAAAGTTATTTTTTTTCAGGTTACATGCTACAGTGGATTGTATAAGCCAACATTTTACCCCTTTCTTAACCTGAGAGGTGACAAGGGAGGTTCTTAGTTTTATTTCTTCTTCTTCTTCTTCTTCTTCTTCTTCTTCTTCTTCTTCTTCTTCTTCTTCTTCTTCTTCTTCTTCTTCTTTTTTTAAAAAAATCAGCCATTAGTGTGTTTTCTTCTCTTTAGCGAATTAAAAAAAAATCCTATGCTCTTGACCAAATGCATTTTGAACACTTATCCATTTCCCGGTGGGTCATTCCTGAAGGGTGATGGTTGCTGCTCTTCAGGCATCAGGATCCCTGGTCGCATTGTTCCCTACATGTGGCCCAACCCAGTTCAGTGCCACGTTTGCAAGGCCAGCTGCAAGGTATGCATGGTGTTTGCTCACCCATTATCCTGAGAGTCCAGAAGAATTCTCTGAGTCGGAAGATGGTGACTCTGGCATGTCCTGCTTGGGGGGGTGGTGGTGCAGGGGAAGACCAAGCAACAGCATTAGCCATCTGGGATCAGCCCTTAGAAAGGCTGGGCCTGTGACCCTTTTATAAATTTACCTATTACTTCTGTCGTGATTTCTGTCTCTGGGAATGGAGGACCCACAGTGCCTGAATAAAGCTTACGTGGTAAGCTTTGCATTTCCCTTGCCTTCATTGCCTTTGGTTTAGGTGCCACTCCCTGCCACGCCCCCTGTTCTGATTTACACATGTCCATGGGTCTGTGTTGTCCATGCCTTCTGCCTGAAGGTAACTTATACTCATTGGTGTGGGAGGTCCTTCTGTCTGTGCTGGTTTTCTTGGTTAATGAATAAAGAAACTGCCTTGGCCTGTGATAGGGTAGAACTTAGGTAGGCAGGGAAGACAGACCTGAATGCTGAGAGAAAGATGGGCGGAGTCAGAGAAGCCATGGAACCACCACCAGAGATGGATGCCGGAACTTTAGCCGGTAAGCCACTGCCACATGAAGGTGATACACAGATTAATGGAAATGGGTTAAGATGTAAGAGTTAGCCAATAAGAAGTTAGAGCTAACAGGCCAAGCAGTGTTTTAATTAATACAGTTTCTGAGTGATTATTTCAGTTCTGGGTGGTCTGGATGAACAAGCAGCTCCCTACAACTCATTGCACTAAAGGGCTGTGGCAGGTGGGACAAGGACGGGCCAGTGGAGGGAGTGGGAGACTGTGTCTGCCACTCTGACACCCACAGAGCAAAGCTTTGGGTTCCATAATGCTCCCCCACTTTATTCCTTCTCCAGTCTCAGTTCTCACCAGACGCCACTAGGGCTGGAATGGAAAAGGGGAATGCTTGGGTCCCTGAGGGAACCATTATTGGCTGTGGACAGTGAGTGAGGCCATAGAAATTGTGCCCCACATCTTACCTCCCAGGGATGGTTTGGTGTCCAGGGATTCTTTAGAATAGCAGAATAAAGCCTTGCTATAGTTGAGACAAAAGAAACAACCAAACAAGTCAGTCTCTGAAGCAGAACGCATAAAAGCAGAGATGGGGGACAAGCACGAGTCAAATAATCCTAAGCTAACTCCAAAAGAGTAGTCCAAGATTATTCTTATTGTAAGGGAAAAATTCAAAAAAGAGGAATGGGAGGTCCAACCTTCAAGGTGTAAAGCACAGAGAAAAGAGAGAGAGAGCTGAGTGAGTAGGTAGTTTTCTCTGGGTACACCCCAACCTGGTCCAACCTCTTAAAAGTCATTGGCTGAAGGAGGTTCCCCATCAAGCCTCTCTCTTTCTCCTCTTTTTCTTTCACTTCCCTTCTCTTTCCTCTCTCTCTCTCTCCTCCTCTCTCTCTCTCTCTCTCTCTCTCTCTCTCTCTCTCTCTCTGTCTCTCTCTCTCTATTTCTCTCTCTCATAAAAATACTGAAAAGACATATCTGATTATAAATAAACATACACCAGAAGGAAGCCAATTTTGCTTTAAGATTTTATGAAGGAAAATTTGCAATTCTACACACATGCATGCATACACACATGCATGCACACACATGTACATCTGGAGCCAGCAATAGGAATTCGTTTATATTGGAAATAGTAATTGTCCTTTGTTTGACAAATGGAGTCAGAGAAAGAGCGTAATTAACATTTTAAAAAGAGTTGTTTATTTGATGCTTTGTTTGTTTATGTGTCTGGAAGTTAAAGTACAGCTTGAAGGACCTATGTGGGTTCTGGGGAATCGAACTCAGGTCATCAGGGCTTGCAGCAGGTGCTCTTACTTACTGAGACGTCTTCCCAGCCCCTCATGTTCCACTTATCTTTAGATTTCTGTTCTCATTTACAGTGTCTTTGTAATTTTGTTTCTGGGGGTTAGAATCCAGGATCTTGCAGAGTCTAAGCAGTGCTTCCCTGCTGAGCTAGTCCCTCAGGTGACTCTAATTTTTTACTGTCTTTCCATGCCATTTATTCACTGAAAGATTGGAAAAATTATTCAGGCTTTACGTTGACTGTAAAACAGCTAGAATTTAGCCCAAATGATTTAGCTTACAGCTCTCATGTAAGAATTATTTTTACTTTACATGTATGAGTGTTTTACCTGCACATATGTCTGTGCATCACACATGTGCCTATGGACGTCAGAAGAGGGTATCAGATGCCCTAGAACTGGAAATACAGAGCTTAGTCACCATGTGGGTACTGGGAATAGTACCCAGGTCCTCTGCAAGAGCAGCAAGTACTTTCAATCACTTCTTTAGGCCTTTGTGTGAGATTTTAAATGGGCATGAGAGCCATTGAAGACTCCACCCTTGAATGTGTTGGGGGTGATAATGACTCTTGATTTTAGTTTCCAGACCACAGTTGCCCGCATCAGAACCTGAAGGGAGCATTGCACACCACCCATAGGTGATGACTCAGTCACCAAGTGGAGTTTCTGTAGTAAAAGAAGGTCAGAGGCTTGCACAATTAATTTTAGTTCCTGCTGTGCAAACCAATAATCAAAGCAAGAAAGAAAAAAGAGGAAAGGACGGATTTGGTTCATCTGATGCATATTGGATACAAGCCATAGGTCCTCAGAGACCAGAACTCACTTTGGTTATAAATGGAAAAAGATTTTCTGGTCTTCTAGATGCTGGCATGGATGGATATTTTAGTTATAAATATCTTCTAAATGGCCCAAAACAAAGACTATTACACAGCTACAAAGAATTGGTCAGACTAGAAATCCTGAACAGAGTAGTAACGAACTACATTGGAAAGATGGTGAAGGCCATGAAGGAACTTTTCAGCCATATATTATTCCTTATTTACCCATAAATTTGTGGGGCTGAGATATTATGTCCAGAATGGGGGTATATTTATATTCCCCCAGCACAGCTGTTACTAATCAGATGTTTCAACAAGGATTATTACCTAATCAAAGTCTAGGCAAGAATAATAAGGGAAAGATTGATTCTGTCAGACCAGATGGTAGACCTCCTAGGGCAGGATTAGGGTATTTTAGGAGAGGTCACTGAAATACCTGCACTCCATGTAGACCCACTAGTATGGAAAAGGGATGAACCTGTATGGGTGAATCAGTGGCCTCTAACACAATAAAAATTATGAGCTGCCCAGCAGTTAGTGCAGGAACAGCTGGATAATGGGCACATTTCACCATCTAATTCACCATGGAATTCTCAAATTTTTGTTATTAAAAAGAAATCAGGAAAGTGGAGATTGATTCAGAATTTAAGGGAGGTCAATGCAACCATGCAGCCAATGGGAGCATTACTGCCAGGGCTGCCTTCTCCTACAGCAATACCAAAGAGCATCAATAAAATTATTTTAGACTTAAAAGATTGTTTTTATATCATCCCTTTGGCACCACAAGAGTGCCAAAGATTTATTTTTAGTATTCCCTCAGTTAATTTTAGAGAGCCAATGAAGAGATAGCAATGGAATGTCTTACCTCAGGGCATGGCAAACAGTGTTATCTTATGCCAGAAGTTTGTAGTTTGGGCTATACAAAGGGTTAGAGATCAATTTCCACAGATTTATATTATCCATTATATGGAGGATATCCTGCTTGCTCATAGAGGTGAGGCTATTTTGCTAGAGACATATGGATTATTACCACAGAGCCTAAGCAAAGCAGGGTTAATTATTGCTCCTGAGGAAGTACAGAGGTACCCACCTTTTCAATATCTAGGTCATATGTTATACCCCAAAGAAACAAAGAAAACAATACTAAAAAATCAACGAGACAAAGAGTTGGTTCTTCAAAAAAATCAACAAAATAGACAAACCTTTATTCAAATTAACCAAAAAGCAGAAAAAGAATATCCAAATTAACAAAATCAGAAATAAAAAGGGAAACATAACAACAGACATGAAAGAAATACAGAGAATCATCAGGTCATATTTCAAAAACCTGTACTCCACAAAATTGGAAAACTTAAAGGAAATGGAGAACTTTCTGGATAAATATTACTTACCAAAATGAAATCAAGATCAGATAAGCAAACTAAGCAGACTTGCTGAAGAAATAGAAAAAGTCAGCAAAAGTCTTCCAACCAAAAAAAGCTTAGGATCAGATAGTTTTACTTGTCCACTCTCTCCATATCTATTCAATATAGTTCTTGAGGTCCTTGCTAGAGCAATAAGACACCAAAAGGAAATAAAGGAGATACAAGAAGAAAAACTCTCACTATTTGCTGATGATATGATAGTTTACATAGGTGATCCGAAAAATTCTACCAAGGAACCTTTACAACCCATAAACACTTTCAATAATGTAGCAGGGTACAAGATTAACTAAAAAAAAAATCAGTAGCTCTTCTGTACACAGAAGATAAATGGGCTGAGAAAGAAATCAGAAACATCACACTTCACAATAACCACAAACAAAATAAAATATCTTGGAGTAAGTCTAACCAAACAAGTGGAAGACTTGTATGACAAGAACTTTAATTCTTTGAAGAAAGAAATTGAAGAAGACACCAGAAAGTGAAAAGATCTCACATGCTCTTGGGTAGGTAGAATTAACATAGTAAAAATGGCAATCTTATCAAATGCAATCTACAGATTCAAAGCAATGCCCATCAAAATCCCAGTAAAATTCTTCACAGACCTCAAAAGAATGGTAGTCAACTTCATAAAGAAAAGCAAAAAAACCAAGGATAGGCAAAATAATCCTGTACAATAAAAGAACTTCTGGAGGCATCACAATCCCTGACTTCAAACTCTATTACAGAGCTATTGTACTGAAACAGCCTGGTATCATCGACATAAGAACAGACCGGAAGATCCAGATATTAATCCATATATCTTCGAACACCTGATTTTTGACAAAGAAGCAAAAAATATCAAATGGAAAAAAGAAAGCATATTTAATAAATGGTTCTGGCATAACTGGATATCAACATGTAGAAGAATGAATAGACCCATATCTATCACCATGCACAAAACTCAAGCCCAGATGGATCAAAGACCTCAACCTAAAGCCAGCCACACTGAACCTTATAAAAGAGAAAGTAGGAAGCACACTTTAATGCATTGGTACAGGAGACTACTTCCTAAATTTAACCCCAGTAGCATAGACACAGAGAGAAACAATAAATGGGACCTCTTGAAACTGAAAAGATTCTGTAAAGCAAAGGACACGGTCAACAAGACAAAATGACAGCCTACAGAATGGGAAAAGGTCTTCACTAACTCCACATCAGACAGAGGTCTGATCTCCAAAATATATAAAGAACTCAAGAAATTGGTCATAAAAAAATTCAATAAAAAAATGGAGTACGGACCTAAACAGAGAACTCTCAACAGAGGAATCTAAAATGGCTGAAAGACACTTAAGGAAATGTTCAGCATCCTTAGTCATCAGAGAAACGCAAATCAAAACAACTATGAGATTCCATCTTACACCTGTAAGAATAGCCAAGATCAGCCGGGCAGTGGTGGCGCATGCCTTTAATCCTAGCACTCGAGAGGAAGAGGCAGGCGGATCTCTGTGAGTTCGAGACCAGCCTGGTCTACAAGAGCTAGTTCTAGGACAGGCTCCAAAGCCACAGAGAAACCTTGTCTCAAAAAACCAAAAAATAAAAATAATAAAAAAATAGCCAAGATCAAAAACACTGATGACAACTTATGCTGGAGAGGTTGTGGGGTAAAGGGAACTCTCCTGCACTACTGGTGGGAATGTAAGCTGGTACAGCCCCTTGTGGTGATGTCTTAGAAAATTAGGAAACAATCTTCCTTCAGACCCAGTAATACCACTTTTGGGTATATATCCAAAGGATGCTCAATCGTGCCATAAGGACTTGTGCTCAACTATGTTCATAGCAGCTTTGTTTGTCATAGCCAGAACCTGGAAACAACCTAAATGCCCCTCGACCGAAGAATGGATAAGGAAAATGTGGTACATTTACACAATGGAGTACTACCCAGCAGAAAAAAATGATATCTTGAAATTTGTGTGCAAATGGATGGAGCTAGAAAGCATCATTTTGAGTGAGGTAACCCAGACCCAGAAAGACAATTATCAAATGTACTCACTCATAAGTGGTTTCTAAACATAAAGCAAAGAAAACCAGCCCACAAATCACAATCCCAGAGAACCAAGATGACAATGAGGACCTCAAGAAAGACATACATGGATCTAATCTACATGGGTAGTAGAAAAAGACAAGATCTCCTGAGTAAATTGGGAGCATGGGGACTTTGGGAGAGGCTTGAAGGGGAGGGGAGAGGCAGAGAAGAACAGAGAAAAATGTAGAGCTTAATAAAAATCAATAAAAAAATTGTCATTAACACCCCCCCCAAAAAAAAGAGCTGTGGGACAAACCTAAACTATAGGAAAAACTTTTATAATTAATGGTAAGTCTTCTTTTATTTTTGTTTTTTGTGTGTGTGCGTGAGCTGGCATCCCAGAGAAAAAGTTGTCTACAAATGGTGTCCAACATGGGGGCTTGAGTATCCAAACATAGGGCCTGGGAAAGTTAATAAAAAGTTCTGGTTAAAGAGCAGGAGCAGGACATAACTTCTACTTCTCTAGTCTCTCAGGTGGGCTAATGCTCAACAACATACAGAGGTGTGGGTACCAGATGTCTCCTATGGGATGGAGGCAAACACCATTACCATGTCCAGTGCCCTGCACCAGTGCCCTGCACCAGTGCCATGCTCCAGAACCATGCACCAGTGCCCTGCACCAGTGCCATGCTCCAGAACCATGTACCAGTGCCATGTACCAGTGCTATGCTCCAGTGCCATGTACCAGTGCTATGCTCCAGTGCCATGCTTCAATGCCTGCACTAGTGCCATGCTCCAGTGCCATGCTCCAGTGCCATGCTCCAGTGCCATGCTTCAATGCCTGCACTAGTGCCATGCTCCAGTGCCATGCTCCAGTGCCATGGGAACATACATGCAGAAGGAGAGGTAAAAGCCATGAGTCAAGTGGCAACATGTAGATGAATAGAAATGGGCTCATTTAAGGTATAAGAGCTAGTGAAAAAGCCTAAATTACAGGCCAAACTTTTATAATAAATAATAAGTCTCCATAGCATTTCTTTTTGTAAGCTGTTGACTCCAAGAAAAATCTGCCTACAAATATTTCTAGAAACTTCTGGATCTGACACAGCCATAAGTCACATTGTGTCAGCTTCCTGAGCATCCCTTAGCTCAGCCAAGTTGATTCAAGTGAACTGGAGGTAACTGTTCTTACTTTTTCTCAGATTCCTCAATCAGAGGAGGGCATGCAGAAAGTGACTGAGCTGGTGGGAACCTAGCCCCAGGGCTTCATGATATGGATGACTCGATTGGTCCCCATTATCATTCTGTGTCACTCCCACCATTGCCAAATCTGTCTTCAGTGCCTCAGGTGTCTATGCAAGCTGGTGGCGATGTGGCTGTGGGGTGGGGATCCCAAGAATTCTAGTCCCTATCCCATGCTCCTGTGTGGCCCCTGCAGTAGCCCAGTCTCTCTTTTTTCTCTACTCTCTCAGCTCCTCTCCATGGAGCTTCAGTTTTTGGACATCCCTGGAGGTCCTTATGTCTTTCCTTGGCCTTGGAAACTCATGCTCTGTCTGTTTTCCCTCGCAGCTGAGTGGAGAGGTGGGTTATCGTCTAGGCTACGTTTAGAGGGTTCCCATTGGAGGAGTTGTTTGAGTCATGTGCAGAAATGTTGAGGGCAGGGGTGGGTGGCTCGGTGGGCATCAGAAGCAGCCAGGGCACAGACCTGACATTAGTAGAGCCATCCCTAGGCCCAGAATAATGAGAAGGCTTACAGCTCATGGAAGATCTGGGCTGCTATTTCTATGCCTATGCCACCCAGTTCTGCTGGATTGATCTTTCTATCCTTTCTATTGACTGATCATTTTAAGTCCATTGATGCCTTGCTCACAAATCTCATCCAATACATCTCAATGTAGCATGATCTCCTCCTGCCCCTTCCTTTCCCAATTTGGGAAGTATCTGAGTCCCACAGAAACACGGCTCTGACACCTGCAAAATAGGTCCTTGGCTCTCTCTGGCTGCCAAATTCTTCTTCAGTTGTGAAAGTCAGCCTCATGTGGTCCAGAGATAGAGGGGAAGCTGTAGGCTGTAGAGACCATGGAGCGGAATCTCCAGTCACAGCTGGATCCATCTCTCAAACCACATAGCTGGGAATCTTTTTTCTTTCAGGTTTTCCTTCACTCAGCACCACTGTTTATTGAAGGCCTGTCTTTCTTCATAGTAAAATAAATGCCGGAAGCTTAACCCTGTGGGAGAACTCACTTTTCACCCAGAGTTCTCATGACTCACTAATTATTCTGGCCAGATTCACAAAGCAAACTCTTCATTTAGTTACCGCAACTCTGCCCAATCTTGACAGGAACAATCTTCCCAGGGCCGTGGCTTGGGGAACACAAAGCAGGTGAATGGAGAACTCAGGCCATCGATTTTTTTAGCCCCATGTTTGCCATTGACCTTATGGAGGATGAGGGGGAGATGTACATCCTCCAGACTCAGTCTCTCTATCTGGAGGATGGGGTAGAGGAGAACCCAGGCTAATATGGCTTTGGATTCAAGTTGAGGATGATTTTTTTTTATTGTGGTAACTGAGACTAGAATTGGTGTATAGTGGAGTTGTTGGGCAGGAACTCTGGCAGGACTCAGCATAGAGCATAGAGCGGTGTTGGATAGAATTCCCAGAATTTCCTGTGGGTGGGTGGGGCTATGGCATATGTTCTTTTTAATTTTCCGAGCCATCTTTACTAAACTCTTAGCTCTAGTTTGACACTGCACTGGCCTCTGCTTGCCCACTTCTGACATTTTTGTGCTCCTTCCAGCTGCTCATGTGCCCTAAGAGCAGGAAGGCTGGGCCATAACAGCTATGCCCCTGCCTCTGACACACACATTATTATGTGTATTACCCATTTTTCCTTTGGTCATTTAGCTTGTCTGGAGCACATGTCTGTGATGTCTTCTGTGTGACCATGCCTGCTATAAAGTAACATTTACTTGTACATGTCAGTCCCATCTATACCTGATATATATTGTACTGGGGACCACATGATAGTCATGCCTTGGCTAAGCTGGCAACCTTAATATTTGAGGCATGTCAGGTGTTATTTGAGCTGGTGTTTGGATTGTCTATTTACTCTTGTTGGTTTCTGTAGAAGGAGAGAGCAGCTTGTTGGTTCCCAGCTATTTTAGACCCAAATAATCACATAGAAACTGTATTAATTAAATCACTGCTTGGCCCATTAGCTCTAGCTCCTTGTTGGCTAACTCTTATATTAATTTAACCCATTTCTATTCATCTGTATATTGCCATGTGGGTGTGGCTTACCCAGTAAAGTTCCCAGCATTGATCTCCATGTCTTCTCACTGATTCTGTCCTTCTTTCTCCCAGCATTCAGTTTAGTTTTCTCCACCTAGCTAAGTCCTGCCCTGCTATAGGTCCAAAGAAGTTTCTTTCTTAACCAATGATATTCACAGCATCCAGAGGGGAATCCCACATTACCTCCTCTTTTCTTTAAATTAAAAGGAAGGTTTTAACTTTAACATAGTAAAATTACATACAGCAAAACAGGTATCAAACCAGAATTATAGTTACAATATTTATATCAATGTTTATATAATAACTAAGGAAAACTATAAAAATTCTTTAACTCCGTTAAAGACTCCAGAAGTATATAATATTACCTAAGTTAACAGGAGTGCATTGTAAGCAACCTCCAAAACTCCAGAACTGACAGAGATATCTCGCTGTCTGGACAGTCACCCAAAGTTTCTGTGTACCACTGGGGCATCCATCTTTAGCCTACTGGCCCATAGTATCTGGCAGACTCATTTATGAAGCAGGAAATTTTAAAGACAGTTCAGCTTATATTGGCAGTTTGTCAGTCACTTCTTCTGTGTCCTGTAGAATGTCTGGCATACTCTTTTATGAAGCAGGAACCAGAAGGATTGTCTCATCTTTAAACAAGTTTATCAGTCATTTTTCTGTGGGTCCTGTATGCCCATTTCATCAAGTAGTCCAGGAAAGAGCAGTTTCTTGTCCAAATGGCTAACATTCCTTTTTATTTAAACATAAAAGAGGAGGTGATGTGGGAGTCCCCTCTGTGTGCTGTGATTACCATTGATGAATAAAGAAAATTGCTTTAGACCTATAGCAAGGCAAAACTTTGGTAGGTAGGGAAAACTATGCTGAATCCTGGGAGGAAGAAGGATGGAGACAGAGAGAAGCCATGGAGCCACTACCAGAGTCAGACATGCCGAAACTTTGATGGTAAGCCACTGCCATGTGGTGATACACAGATTAATAGAAATGGGTTAAATTAATATGTAAGAGTTAGCCAATAAGAATCTAGAGTTAATGGGCCAAACAGTGATTTAATTAATACAGTTTCTGTGTGATTATTTCAGATCTAAGCTAGCTGAGTGGCTGGTAACCAACAAGCAGCCTCCCACTACAGGTTTCTGTTGGGGTTTGCCTAAATTGTGGGACCCAGGATCCCTCTGAGAAGTGACAGACCTTTTCTGAGTATTGTTCAAGGAAGAAATTTAAGTAAATCTAGGTGACACCAGTGACCCAGTCTGGTCATATTAGGGTGACAAATGGCATGCTGATGGACTTTTTTGAAGACAGGCTCTCACTACTTAGCCCAGGCAATTCTTCAGCTTATGATTATTCTGTTGCAGCTTCACTATTACAGATCACAGATGTTTACCGCTACAACAAACCAATGAGATTCCTTTCAAATACTATCAGAGGCCTGTCCTTGGGGTACTGTTAAGTCCTGTCAGACTGTAGTGAAGGATTTAACAGATCCATTGTATCTGGCATGAATTCCTGATGATGCCTTCTAAGCTTTGAAGTAGCCTTTTGTAAATTGTCAGTGATTGTTATTTGAGTTGTTCTTCCTGAAGGATTCACAGGCTTTGCATAGCTTAGACTGAGACAAACCTGGCAAACCAGGGAGCCTTGTATGGCTGAGAATTACTTAGTTAAGTAATTATTCCTTCAAATAACTCCTAGATCAGATAAGAGGTTTTGGCATGCAGAAATTGACTAGCTAAAAGGACTTTTTGTGTAACAATAAAGAGGCTTTTGTGAAGCCTCCAGGTAATCAGTCCCTCTGAAGTTGATAACCTGGCTGCTGCTAAGTTGTGAAATGTGCTGGAATAACTCTTTCCTCCTCTGGCCCAGGTCACACAGAACACCAACAGTGAGACCATCTCTGATCTATGTCATAGCATGTGGTGCTCTGGCAAGGCAGGAAATGTATGTTAAGGCTGGATCAGGTCATGCTAGCTCTTGTGTGATCATGTCTATTTTAGGAGATGTTAGAGATTATTAGGGTGGTCAGAGGGGGAGTAGGTCTTTGTAAGTCTATAGAGTGTTGCTATTGGCTCTTATATATAGCAGACATATTGAACTATGTGGAAGTCATATGAAGGACCCTACTTGTTGTTGCTAGCTTGTCTGCCCATCCTCCATTTTTCTCCCCTTTGATGCTTACTCTGTTCTTAGCTTCCTCTCAGCCATTCTGGGTTTGGAGGGGAAGTGCAGAGCCAGGACTGGTAGACCTCATCCACTCCCACAATATCATTATACTCTCTATGTCCCCTGACTGTTCTTGTTCTTGCCAGCTGCTGTTGCAATGAAGGATGTATTCTTCTACAGATTCCTGAAATCTTGACTCGGTGAGTGTTTGGAGGCGAAGGGAAAAGGACACTTATGGAGGTCAGGGGAAGGCACTGTCCTTTCTCACGTCTTTGGGTACTTCACCAGGAGACGGGCTCTTGGTGAGCACTTGCTGCCACCGGCACATGCTGACACCCACCTTTCATTTCAGCATTGAAGATTTGTGAAGACTTTCAATGAGAGCACCAACACCATGCATGTGAATCCCTGGAATCCAGGCTGTCAGTGTCTGCTTTCATCTAAAATAACTATCTGTGTGATTACAATAGAGGATGGGCAAGGAGGCTGGTTCTGTAGGGGTAGAGGTGGTTGACAGTAGGTGGGGAACAGTAAGACCAAACATTGGCCATGTCCCTTTGTCTGGCTAGGCAAAATAGCAGTGGTGATCTCGGAGGTTAGCACCCGCCTGAATATGTTTGAGCATGCCAGTCTCATGACCCTGGACTCTGCAGAAAGGTGTCTTCAGCAACTGTCAGAAGTGGGTCCCTAATCTGGAAATGGGAACTTGGGTCATGGAAATGAAGGAGGAAGGGCAAGACAGTGGTTAGAAAGTCTTCCTGCAGGAGGTGGATCAGCAATGTCAGTGAAGCACCTGGGAGGAGCAGAGGGGAGAGAGTGGTCTTTCCTCAAAATAGAATTGCTTGCATACAGATAAAGAATAGAGATCAGCAGAGCTGATGGTGACAAAGAAATGTGGTATAGGAGTCTGTGATGTGGTGTCTGGAGCCCTTGTAACTGATGCACTTTGGGATCTTGCCTTATTTCCAGGATGAAAATGGGAAGGAGCTGCCAGATGAGGACATCAGAGCGGAAGCTGACACCTTCATGTTTGAGGGTTAGGGTCCAAGTGTGACGTTAGAGCAGGCACTGCATCCTTGGAAGATGTTGAGGGGGAGCAGCTTTATTCCTCCATTTGATCACTCTTCTTGGGGTTTATAACCGTGTGTGTGCTCTCCACTTGGTGGTGCTGAAACAACTCATAGACCCAAGCTTGCCCAACTGCCCTCCAGGCCATAACACCACCGCCAGTGTGCTCTCCTGGACCCTATACAACCTGGAGAGGCACCAGGAATACCAGGAGCACTGCTGGTAGGAGGTGCGGGAACTGCTGAGGAACCGTGATCCTGAGGAGAATGAATGGTGACCTCTGGTTCTTGTGGTTTCTTCTGTAGATCTCCTCGGCTCTGCTCTCCAGATGGGGAAGAGAAGTTCTTTTTGCTAATTCTCCCACTATTGTTCAGTACGCACAGGAGCTGGGTTCAGAAGGGGATACTCAGCTTGGCCAGCAAGAGAAGCACTGCAGGCTTATGAGAAAGAAAGATTTGTGTTGCTGAGAGAGCAGTAACAATATATGCACGTGTTCAAGGAATGCACTGCCCCTACAGTTCTTTCCCCAGTAGCATCTTTTCCTTTCCTAAGTGTTTGCTCTGCTCATGCACCTTAGTTCCTACTGCACTGCCAGGTCCAGGGATTCACAGGGACACCTGGGTGGTGGCCTATGTGCTGTCCAGTGCTCCTGGGTCATCCTTTCATCATTGTTCATTCATTAAATCCTGTCAATGGTCATCTCACCTCAGTTTTGTAACTGGCCCCACCTGGGCTGCAGAGACCTAAAATGGCTCAAGCCAAGACTCTGCCTCACGGAAGCTCTCAAATGGGTGGGAAAATCCTCACTCAGGACACTTGCCCAATTCTTCACCTTTTTAGATTAATGTATTTTATCTTACACATAATAGTGTATTCCCCGCTTGTACACATATTATGTGTATGTCTACATGTGTTTACAGAGGTCAGAAGATAAGGTCAGATCTCTTGGAAATGGCATTATGGATGGTTGTTGTAGGAGCCAGCCATGATAAGTTAAATATGAGCAGATCACCCAAAGGAAGTTCTTTACTTCCAACCATTATCACCTGCCTGAGTAGGACTCAGACATCCGTAAGTTTAATGGGGCCTGAGTCTCAGTAGTTTACCCTGAAGCAATACCTGGTTGCAGGAAGGACCATAAACTGACATTACCTGAGTACCACCAAAGAACAGACCATCCAAAGGAAATGCCTAAAGTTCCAACCACTCTAGATAGGATCACCTGCCAGCACACACTCATCAGGACACACCTAGACAAATGTCAGTCAATCAAGAGTCCTAAATCTCAGAAACCCCTCACCCTCACCTTTACTACTGTAAAAACCCAACTCTGACTGAACTTGGGGCTCTCCATTTATTCCAATATGTTGGACATGTGGAGAGACCAAGTTTGCAAATTTGCATAAAATAAAAGCTCTTTGTTTTACCCAGGGGACTTGGGCTCCTTGTTGGCTTTTGGGGGGACTTCTCAGTTTTGGGCATAACAGTTGTGAGCCACCATCTGGGTTCTGGGAACCAAACTTACGTCTGCTGCAAGAGCAGTAAGTGTTCTTAACTGTTGGACCATCCCTACAGCCTTTCTCCTTGCTTCTCTGCTTTCATAATTCTTACATATTTGATACTTTAGGGCATTGTTTAAAGATGGTTAAAAGACCAGAGTCAGCAAAGAACTCGGCAAGAGCAAGACCAAGTTCTTCACCCAAAGGAGATTTATTTGCCCCAGAGAGACAAAGACAGGGACAGGAGACAAGGGAGAGAGGAGAAAAGGGGAAAGGAGAAGGCGAAGGGGTTTTTACCCCAGAGGAACAGAGAACTACATCTGGATAGAGAGGAGACAGATGTGCCCCATAGGCAAATGGCAGTTTATAAAGGCCAAAGGGGGGGGCATTAGGATATAGTGGTCTGTTTTGATTGGATGTGTTAATTAGGTGAACCAAAGGGGGCTTTTGATTGCTGGTCTTCAATACTTTGATAACTGGACCTTGGTGGTCTGCCTCAGGAGACCAAAAAAAGGAATAGACATTGGTGGCTAACTTTAAGGATTAATCTATGGTTTAGTAGGGGGCAGGCACGGGGAGGGGGTGGAAGAGGTAGGGAGGGGGGAGGGCAAAGGGGAAACCTGTCATCGACACGCTTGGCATGCTCTGGCCTGCTAGAGTCATTCAATGGTTGAGAATAAGGTTTTGCTGATCCACAGGGGCTGGCAGCTTCTGTTTCACTCCTGGTAATTGTGTGTTGGTTTCCTCAGGGACGACCTGGCCCAGCTGCCCTTCCTGACCATGTGCAACAAGGAGAGTCTGCGGCTGCATCCTCCCGTCCCTGACATCTCCCACGGCTGTACCAAGGACGTTGTGTTCCTGTATGGCCGGATTATCCCCAAAGGCACCCATGGGACAAGGAAGGAGGGTCCTGGGTAGGAAGGCTGACCACCAGGCAATAGAGTCCTGTGGGTACACTCCCTTTCCTCCCCCAGGTATCACCTGCCTCATCAGCATCTTTGGGATTCATCACAACCCATCTGTGTGGCCAGACCCTGTCTTAGTATTTTTTCTCCTATATTATGGGGTGATGATTCTGGGAGGGAGGCTGGGCTTTGACACAAGGAATCAGATGCCACCTTCCCCCAAGGCACACAAGCAGGACTCTATCCTTGGCTGTGCTGGGAGATGTCACCTATGTACCATGGCTTTGTGTCTTCTGCCAGGTCTATGACCTCTTCCCCTTTGACCTAGAGAACATCAAAGACAGATCATCTCTGGCTTTTATTTCCTTCTCCATGGGGCCCAGGAGAGGCCAGAGGGTTTAAGGTGAAGGGGCGGAGTCTGGGACTGAGGATGGGAAGGGTGGGGAGTTAAGATGGTTGGTTCTGGGCCTCTTTCCCGTTTTCCACTCAAGATTTAAGGTCTGTAGAACCTGGGGTTTGATTTAGGGCAGGGCTGGAGGTCAAGGTAATTTGAAGGTTTTCTAGAAACAGTCAATGAAAGACCTGGAGCCATGAGGGCCCAAGAAGGGAAAGAGAAGAACAACTCAGAAGGTCTGAGAGGCAGTGGGTAGAGGATACAGTGATTGACTGAAACAGGGTGATACTGAGGGCCTCCCATACGAGTTCAGTTGCTGCTGATAGGGCTCTCCAACATGGCTTCCATCCACACATGGTGGAGTCTATCTAGTTTGTATAGGAAAGCAACAGCACCATTCAAAGGCCCAGTGGCCACTCCCACCTTTTCATCTGTATACAGGTGGTAGGGTGGGGTGGGATCTGGGAGAGCTAGAGCATATCTGTTAGGAGGGCATTCGGCAGTAAAGAGAAGTGGCATTGGATGGTGGCCAGGTGGGTGAGGGGTCCTATGGGGGTCTGTCTGGCTGCCTGGTGCAGGGGATTGGCCATGACAGCCAAGTTAGGATCCAGTAACAGAAGAATCCCATCAGGCACAAAAAATGAGAAAATCTGGTCTGCTGTGGTCAGGGGCTGTAAGTCCCAAAGGGCTCGGACTCTGTAAGAGGTTAGGGTCTTAGACCTGGGGCTGAATTGAAAGCCCAAATACAAAACAGTGGGAGAGCACAGCTGAGGCTTAGGGGGGAAACACAGAATCCCAGGGCACCGAGGTGGCTTAGGAGCAAAGAGGTGGCCGGTTGGGACACAGACGGGGAGGAACTGCAAAGTAGGAGGTCGTCTACATCCTGGAGGAGTGTGTTAGGACTGAGGTCAAAGGTGAAAAGATCCCAGGCCAAGGTTTCTGGGAATGAGGGCTGTCCTGGGCCAAGGCTTGGCCGAAGCAATGAGGGCTGTCCCAGAAACCCTGAAGGAAAACAGTCCATGTGAACTGACTGCAGGTCCATGTGTCAGGGTCCTCCCAGGTGAAGGCAAAGAGAAAAGGGGAGCCAGCATGTAGAGGGACAGTGCCAAAGGCATTTTTTAGGTCCGGGATGGTAACGTGGGAAGTTGTAGCAGGAATGTTAGAAAGAGAGGTGTGTGGGCTGTTGACCACTGGGTGGACTGGAATAACTGCCTCATTAATGGGGCGGAGGTCCTGAACTAATTGGTAAGCACTGGAGAGAGTGGGACTCTTGCAGGGTGAACTAAAGAAATTAAAAGTTCCTGAGATGAAAGGCGGGTAATAATGGGCTTGAGGTCTGGGCGATGGGTTTCAGAAATAGGAAACGGTTCTGGATGGGAAGTGGGGGGGCCTTAAAGCTAACTAGGACTGGCTGGTGGTGAGTAGCAACTACCGGGGTGAAGACATCCCATGTTTGGGGTCAATTGGATCCGGGAGGGTAGGGACAGGACAGTCTGGGGTAGGGACCTGTGAGGCAATAAAGGGAAGAAGAAAACGGGAGTCAGGAGAGTGTGGGGGCCAAGGTGAGTGCAGCCCCAAAGCAGCTGAAGATAACACAGCCAAGTAGAGTTACAGGACAAATGGGTATGACTAGAAAAGAGTGTGAGGAGAATCACCCTACAAGAATGCAGGGAAGTGGCATGGTCTTGGACAGAAAGGAGGGAGTCCCATCCACCCCTGTGACAGAAAGGCAAGGGAACTGTTGGACCCAAGTGGAAGGTCAAGATAGAATAGCACTCTTGTCCGCCAGAAAGGTGATGGAGTTACGCACTACCCTAGGTTCAGTGAGGGTGATCAGAGTCTCCAAGTCTGGATGGGGTCAATCCTTCACTAGGCTGAGGAACTCAAAGGCCGGAAGAGTCTCAGATGCTGGTGCTGGTGAGGCTGGACCTTTGTGGCATGGCAGAGAATGAGGCTGCATGGGTGCATTCTGATTTCCAGTGTCCAGGCTGCCAGCAGACAGGGCATGGCCTTGTTGGCAGGTAAGGGTCAGGGCTGTCTTTCCTGGCTGCATTTGAAGTGGGCCCCTGGTGGAGTTGACCTTGGCTGGGCTCTGGTGAGATGAAGCCTTGCAGATTTCCCTTGTCCCTCTTCCCATGTGTTGATGGTCTCAGGGCAGCCGCAAAGACATGAGCTTGGAGCATAGCCTTCCGCTGCAACTGAGTCTGTCAGGAAGACTCAGCTGCTTCCTCTCGGACATTAAAAACCTTAAAAGTCATTTTAACCAATTCCTGTACAGGGATTTGGACACTCTCCTCTGTCTTTTTAACTTTTTTTTTTAATATCTGGTTTTGACTGAGAAATGAAATGGGTGGCTAGGACTGTGGCTCTCACTGGGGAGGCTGGATCAAGGCGGGTATATTGAACCATGATGTCTTGTAATTGATTTAGAAAAATGGCTGGATTTTCATCAGATTGCTGTGTAATTTCTTGAAGTTCATCAAAATTAACAATTTTGTTCGAGACCATCTCAATACCCTGAAGGAGGCAGTGAACCATGAGGTCCTTTTGCTGGCGACCGTTTTAACCTTGCTGAAAGTCCCAGTATGGTTCTGTAGCTGACACCACCTTGTCACGAACAGGGACCGTATTGTCCACTAGGCGGGTTTGGTCTGTATATTGTCTAGCTGCTGCCTGAATCTGGCCTCACTCCTCGGGTGTGAGAGTGGAGGCCTGGATGATATAGAGGTCATTCCAGGTCAGTTCACAGGCTTGGGACTCTTCAATATAGACAGAAGGATTAGCAGAGAA
This sequence comes from Alexandromys fortis, assembly GCF_014885135.2. NCBI lineage: Eukaryota > Metazoa > Chordata > Mammalia > Rodentia > Cricetidae > Alexandromys > Alexandromys fortis. The sequence continues at coordinate 559,317 of NW_026067934.1, read as the reverse complement.
GGAACCCAATCACTTTTTTCTCTGTGAGAGGTCCTGAAGGGAGAAAGGGAGGGGGGAGAGGAGGGTTGGAGTCTGTCAGGACCAAGAGAAGGCACAGGGAGGATTCAGGGGGAGTAGCCCAGTGTGTGGATGGGGACCAGGGTGTAGACTGTGGCGCTGAAGAATGGGGAGGGAATAGAGAGGGAGGGGGCAGTAAGAGGGAGGGTGAGAGAAGCATGTAGGTGAGGGGAGGGAAGTTGGCCCTCAACCTTTGTCCCAGAGAGAAAGTGAGGAGGGGTGGGTAAAGGGAAGAAGGCTGACCACCGAGTGGAGCATGTGTAGGTGTAGGAGGGGGGCAGGATTTAGGGGAGGGGCAGAGATGGCAATGACTCAGGCAGCATGGATAGGGTGGAGTGTTCAGAGTCCAAGTCCCCAGAGAAATGGGGGGTATGGAGGTGACACAACCCTAGCCAACAAAACCTGAGTCATGGGGCACTGGCTACAGAGGGAGGGGCAGGAGCATGGGAACTCCAAAAACCCTGGATGTGAGGGAGCTCAGATCATTTGTCCACACACCTACAGAAATTCTCAAGATCATGGAGGATTTTGAGTCAGGATTCCCCTCTAGTGGCCATCTTGATTGGTTATCAAGAATGTACTGAGACCAGGTCACAGAGCTAAAGAAAATCAGGCGTTCTGGACATACTGCGTCAGACAGCCCCAATCTGGGTAACTTTTACAGTAGACACTCCAGGGATGACTGAGGGTCGGGTTTAGACCTGCAGTTCCCATTTCCAAGCCTGTGCCAGAGACTAAAGACTAAAGCAACGTGTCCACCGCTATATCCTGGGGTTGAGGGGTGGGTGCTGAGGTTGTCTTTGGGCTGGTCATCTCCTCTAAATGCTCCCACAGGACAAAGATGGTCTTTGCTCTGGAAATGGATAGGGGTTATCTGGCACGGCAGTGGCTTGGCAAGAGCCCCAAGAGTCTTTCACCCAGGTGTCTTGACCCGGACGAGGTCCCAGACCTCTGTAGGTGCTGGCATGGAAATGGACGGCTTACTGCAAGTCAAGAGTCAGTCCTGTCTCACCGAGAGGGAGATACAGGAGTGGCCTTCCACGTGGCCGGAGGACCAGGTCGGCCTGACAGGAAGGCTCAACTAGGTTTGGCACCAAGATAACAGGTTTTCTGTACCCCAATAATAGGTTTCTCCGCTGGTGCAGTAAGCCAGATCAAGCCGGATTTAAAAGTAAAAGATCAGGTTTATTTGGGTAAAGCACTCCCTGGTGACCCTCCAGCCCCCAGAGATGGAGGCGGGGTGGGGGAAGGACAGGAGAAAAATCACATGGCCCATCTAAAGAGGGGAGGTTATGTACCCTGTAGTCGAGGGATGATGACGTGTATGACACAGCCTGGGTTTGTGCCCAAGTATGGTACGTTTTTTAGGCAGGGTCTTGAGCAGCTAGCAGCTTCAGGGGAGGAGCCACTGCTCGGTGGTTTTTCTGAGAGGGTGGGGTTTGGAGAGGCAGAAATGGGACCCGGCTGGAGATTCCAGCTGAACAGTATTCTGGCAGTCGGAATCCAAGGAATACCTACAGCTCGAAAGGGAAAGGTATCCTGGCACACCTGCGTGGCTTTTGTAGTAAAAGTAAACAAAGTAAGGAGCTTTGTTTGGGGACATTTACCCAGTAGAAGGGGAGAGACAAGTGGCTAGAGCAGGTAGAGGAGAAAATAGCCCGAGAAGTGCAGGTGTCTTAGTAAGTAGAATTGTGTATGTGGTGGGACCCTAAAGGGCGTTGCAGGGAATATGCCCTGGTGAGCAGCTCAAAGGGAGTAGAAGATTCTTTCTTAAAAGGTCAGAGATAAGAGGCTTAATTCCCCCAAGGCTATGGAGGAAGAGAGGGTATTGAGCCCAGGTGATGTATTTGGTGGGGTTTGATGAGGCTAGTAAAGCCATCACCCTACCCTGCCGATAGGGGAACAAGAAGATGTGGGTCTCTAAAACTCCATCAGGACTAAATAGGTGTCCCAATGTCCAGAAGGAGAGAGATAGACACCCTGATACTTCGATGTCTTCCTGAGGATCCCAGTGAGAGATGGCAGGGGTCACATCTACAGAAAAGGGTCAGGGAATGGGGTCACAAAAGCCATGAGGGTCTAAAGGAGCTGTGGGATTATGGGCAGCTTCAAGGGGAAGGTGGGAGAAGAGAGCAGGAAGGGGTGCAATAGCCTGATTTAGCCTAAGGAAACTGCCGGATTGAAGCTCTGTGAGGTGTGGGTCGTGGTTAGGTAAAGAGGGCCATCCACAGCCTTAAAGACCGTGACTGGGGACACTCCTTCCTCCAAGAGTACCAAAGGGGTTCCAGGTAGTGAACAGTCACTTCCTCAGATGCGGGGAAATGTTTATACTCAACCAAGGGGAAATTTACCTAATTGCTGGTGGTGGATGGGGTGCTGAGCAATTGGTGAGCCAGAAGGTGAGTCTGTTGTGGATGGAGATGGGGGATAGGATCCCAGTGTAGCTTAGACCATGGGGGAAACACAGACACTAGGAGAGCCTATCCAGTCACAGAACCAATATAAATGTTACAGCTTGGATGGAAAGGTATCCTGGCAACAGGGTGCCAAGGAACACCACAAAGATGCACTGCACAACAAACCTTACACAAAGATTTATTAGGAGGGGGAAAAAAAAAACAGGACGGTTGTTATTCCTTGGAAACTACAGCTCCCAGACTTCCCTTCACCTGGGCGCGCTGGCGCGCCCAGGTGAAGACCATCACTCCCAGATAACCTTGCGCCCGCAGTTAAAAGCGAGCGCTCCACGAGGTTTCTCTCTCTTGCTCCCTTCCCCCCCCCCTTGTGTGTCTTGCACGTCCCGCCCTTATCGTGTTTCCCTCTCCCCATTAAACGCACCCACGTGGGAGCTGCGTGTCTGTCTCTTCCTTTGCGTGCCGTCTATCCCGTGTTTGTCCACACACCCACGCCGCCCCGCCGCCGTTTTTAAAGGAATAATAACGGTGACTGCCTCTGCTCAGGTGAGAAACAACAGCAAATAGAACAGGACACAGGGCTTTTATAGAGACTCTTGGGAAAGGGGTGGAACTTCTTCAGTGTGGAGCTTTCCAGGATGGAGATTGGTGGGATCTCACATCCAGACA
>NW_026067934.1:430361-551995 GCF_014885135.2 Alexandromys fortis | reverse complement strand
TGTGTGTCTTGCACGTCCCGCCCTTATCGTGTTTCCCTCTCCCCATTAAACGCACCCACGTGGGAGCTGCGTGTCTGTCTCTTCCTTTGCGTGCCGTCTATCCCGTGTTTGTCCACACACCCACGCCGCCCCGCCGCCGTTTTTAAAGGAATAATAACGGTGACTGCCTCTGCTCAGGTGAGAAACAACAGCAAATAGAACAGGACACAGGGCTTTTATAGAGACTCTTGGGAAAGGGGTGGAACTTCTTCAGTGTGGAGCTTTCCAGGATGGAGATTGGTGGGATCTCACATCCAGACACAGGGCTTTTTAATATGTAGGGTGGGGGCAGGGTCCAGTAGTTACGGCAGTTAGAGTATTTATGTGGGTGCAACCTGACAGTTAGGGGTTCTGAGGTAGGGATCTGGACCCTCTTGTGCCTCAAGGGGCTTACAGTTTACCCTAGATACAATGATTTATTGAGGTTTATTGGGTTTATTTGGGTACCAGCTCCCTAAACTCTCAGGATCCAGAAGGAACACTACAGAAAGTGTTGGAACTGGCTAAAGGGATCCAAGGGTGAAAGGAATAAATCAACTCTGGTACCCCCTAAACCTCTCAGGATCCCCAAGGAACGGATCAACTTTGGTACCCCCTAAACCTCTCAGGATCCCCAAGGAATGAATCAACTCTGGTACCCCCTAAACCTCTCAGGATCCCCAAGGAATGAATCAACTCTGGTACCCCCTAAACCTCTCAGGATCCCCAAGGAACGAATCAACTCTGGTACCCCCTAAACCTCTCAGGATCCCCAAGGAACGAATCAACTCTGGTACCCCCTAAACCTCTCAGGATCCCCAAGGAATGAATCAACTCTGGTACCCCCTAAACCTCTCAGGATCCCCAAGGAACGAATCAACTCTGGTACCCCCTAAACCTCTCAGGATCCCCAAGGAATGAATCAGCTCTGGTACCCCCTAAACCTCTCAGGATCCCCAAGGAACGAATCAGCTCACAGACTTCTTCTCATCATGTCCCATTTATCCTTCTGTTTCATTTAAACTTCTGCAAGAGTTCCTAACTTATATGCACATATAGACACAATTAGTAATTCTCTGGCAATAGCAAGGTACAGGGCTAGAATTCCTTCAGGGTCATAAAAGGCAGAGAACGGTTTTCACACACAGTTGTAACTGTCAGATTTCCTTATGGCTCAAAGTGGGAGTGGTTTGTGAAAGCCTCCATGAACTCTTAGAAGGAAGGAGGTAGAGAGAGAGAGAAAGAGAGAGAGAGAGAGAGAGAGAGAGAGAGAGAGAGAGAGAGAGAGAGATATTAGGGGAGTTTAGGAAGGAAATTTGTGTGCTACACTATATTCTTAAATAACATAAGAGCTAAAAAATTTGTAATCAGTAAGAGCCATGAGCAAGGCATGCCATGTTTTACCGGTGGGCAGAGGAAGAATCAGGTTACAGGAAACCTATGTAAACAAACAGGGGATCCTGTGACATTTGGTCCATGTTAGCATATTTGCCAAATGTTAGTTGATTAGAGAGGACCTCTCAACCCTAGAGATTGCATCTACAGTAGCTAGATCAAGAGAAAAAAAGAAAAACTATGGATATGTTGTGTAAAATCCAGAAGCTGATGCTTCCAGCCTTGGGCTAAGTGGCTGGGGCATTTGTTCCCAAAGAAGCCTGAATGAGAAAAGATTCCTTTCTCTGGGGCTGGTTAAGTGATCCATAACTTCTTCCTGTGTCTTTAGGGGTAAAGGCAAAACCAGTTAATTTCCTAGACATAGATCTTGTATCAATAAAACCAAAGTGAAGGTAAGTACAGAATATTAATAGTTTGTTAGGGTAGAGCAGGGGCCAGTAGGTCTCACTCTCCTAAATCGGCCGTTAGAGGAAACAGGGTGCCCAATTCTCCTTATCACGAGGTCAGGCATGCTATATCTTCCTTCTCAGCAGCTGTTCTTCGAGGCTCTGACTATTTGTAAGGCTTTTCTCCTGGCCAGATGTCCCGCCATAAAAGATAATTGTGGGGAGCTAGCTTCTAAGTTTATGTCAGGGAATGGGCATAGATTTGATTATGAGAGCAAAGGCTTCTAGACTGTGTGAATACTTTCACACCAGGGCCCCACGGTGTGGGAAAAGGCAATCCAGTATAACTGTGCATAAGGGAGTTATGCCTAAGAATTGATTAATATATTGCTGGGGTTTTTTAGAACAATCCCTACTATGGAAAAGGGAGTGCTACGGCTTCCAAGAGTTTTTACAGAAATGACAGTGACCATTTAAAAGGCAAATATCCCCAGTGCCCTGAAATTTGTGTGATTCCCAGTGGGTATGCCCAGTGATGCTGTCAGCTGTATTATCACTGTATAAACCTGTGGACCACAGCAATGATTCTAATTTTTCTTCTACATATATCCATAAAAGAAGAGGCTGCAGAAGAAAAAATAAGGGGCTAGAGAAGGGGATTAGCTGAGCCCACAATGTAGTGCTGTTGTAGAGGACTGGGGTTCAGGTCCCAGCAAGAGCCCACAATTGCCTGTATGATGAGGGAGTCCCCTCTGTATGCTATGATTACCATTGATAAATAAAGGAACTGCTTTGGGCCAATACCAGAGTTATAGGGGAACAAAGCTAGACAGGGAAAACTAAATGGAATGCTGGGAGAGAAGAGGAGGAGTCAGAGAGAAGCCATGGAGACGCTGGAGATAGATGCTGGGAACTTTACCCAGTAAGCCACAGCCACGTGGTGATATACAGATGAACAGAAATGGGTTAAAGTAATATAAGAGTTTGCCAATAAGAAGGTAGAGCTAATGGGCCAAGTGGTGACTTAATACATTTTCTGTATGATTATTTTGGATGAGGGAAACAGCAAACACTGCACTAAGTGCTCCTTCTATTCAAAAGTTCTAGAAACAGCTTAAAAGGTGAGGACTTGCTTGATAAATGGTAGACCCCAAGAAACAATAACAACAAAAACCAAAACAAAGCAGGAAACAGCCATGCAGGCAGTGTATGGGCTGGTTGGCTAGTACCCCAGTGTGCACATGAAGTCTGACCAAATCTCTCCTGCAACTCCTTTCTTCCTCTCTACCTTCTCATTCTAGTCATGGCTGCCTGGTATTTTGATGCAGCCAATCAGAATGCGTGTAGCCATATATGGGAAACAATAAGTCAAAAATGTACAAAAGTCTCAACCCTGCTACATTTGAGGGTGTCATTGCTCATCAGAAACCAGGCCTGATGAACTTCTCCCTGGTAAAAGAAACCTAGGGGTCCTGTCTCTTGGATTGGGAATCTTGGATTGGGACTTCCAGGGTATGATGCAGAGGCAAAGCATAGGCTAGAGCAGGAGCCACATACAGAATGAGAGGCAGATCCATAGACTTGGAGCAAGAGTCAGCCCCAGATACTGGTCCAGAAAATGCCTCGGGAGCAGACTGCTCAGCGAAGAGCGACTCCAAGCCACACAGAAGCTGGGAAAAGAGCTTGAGTGTTGCCAAGGGGGAGCCTACCTATCAGGGGCCCGCTGTTTCAGTGAGTAGTACACACGTGGGTGGACTGGGAATAGAGATTTGTGCCCTTATACCCCAGTCTCAAAGGACCACAGCTATCAGCCATGTGGTGGTGACATACACCTTCAATCCCAGCACTTGGGAGGTGGAGGCAGAGGTTTTCTGTGAGTTCAAGGCCAGCCTGGTCTACAGAACAAGTTCCAGAACAGTCAGGGCCACACAGAGTAACTCTGTATCAAAACAAACAAACAAACAAAAAACAACAAAAAAAACCCAATATATATTAAGGTCTACTTTAAATTTGACTCAAAAATTGTGGTGGTGGTTTTGTTCTCTCCAGTGGGGGTTAACAATAGATGTCTCATGTAGGGCTGAACACAGCTTGGTTTTATTTTTTCATTCTTCTCAAGCTGCTTCTAGAGCAAAGGATATTTGGAGTACTGATGGTCCATTTTCCTGCTCTGAACAGGACTGGGATGGTGAAGGAATTCAGGGTGGAGGAACGTAGAATTGCAGGTCCCTGGAGCTGTGCTACAACTGCCTGTGTGATTTTTCAAAACAAACCCAGGCCTGCTTGTCACTGACTGCTGTGGGACATGTTGGTCTCCTGAGGGTGGAGGAGATTCCCTTTTTGCTGGCAGGATTGGCAATAACAATAATACTAATATAAGGAAAAGTACAATTCCATAATTATATTAATGTAACAAAATAATATTTCCTTAAGAAGCCTTATTAGTAGTCCAAAGTGGGAGACTATATGTATATGTTTGTATGTATGAATATGTCTGAGTGTGTGCATTTGTGCATGTGTATGTATATGTATTTTGTATGTGCGTGGAGGGAGGTAATATAGCCTGGAAATTTCCTGTGAGCCTATTTGTGTATGTGTGTGTTTATACAGTGCATTGGTATGTGTGTATATATGTGTATATGTATGTATGTGATATGCATATATGTGTATGTGTGTGTATAATGCATACGGTCTGAGGATATGTATGTGTGTGTGTATATATGTGTATATGTTGTATGTGTGTGTATATGTATACAGTCTGAGGATGTATGTGTATGTGTATTACTGGGCTCACTGAACTGTCCATACTGGGCTGTGCATACTGCTGGAGCAGCTGTTGAGCCCTCTGGCCTTGCTCTCAGGTCAGGCCTTTGCAGTGCAAGCTCCACACTCCACACCAGCACTGTCTTGGGAGCAGCTCCGAGACCTCAGGGGTGTGTGTATGCGTGGAGAAACACCGTATTCCTTTGGTCTTGGTGGGGTGGTTAAGAAACAGGCTCAGTACTGTGTCTCCCAGACCCCCACTGAACTGAGCCCCAATGACCATAGTGCACACCTCCCTCAGCAAATAGCTTTTAGCTCCTTCTCATCTCATCCCATTTCTTCATGGTGCTGGTGTTGTTTCTTGGGGTCACCTCCCAAAGAGATACAAGGCAGTTGAGACTATGTCTTGGGGTCACCTCCAAAAGAAGACTTTAAACTCTGGGGAATTTAAACAAACTAAGATGCATGTCTGTTCCAGAAATCCTCACCACCATACCAACATGACCATATTACTGAGCAGCAGTGTGGCCCAGATGGACTTACTTGCTCAAGGCCCCAGGACTGTGGGCAGCAGAACCTTGCTTTGTCTGAGGCTCTCTGTTGTCAAGCCTGATGTTCAGAGCCTTCCTAAAAGGCTACTGAGGGTCAGGGAATGCACAAGGGATGGTTGAAGATAGCATATTCCCTGACAGCTATGGCAAAGGGACCCAAGAATCTTACCTATACCTGACTATGTCTTTATTCCTTCACAGAAGTAATGGCAAGCACAGTCTAGATGCTGGCCCCAGTTGGTGCTAACAGGAAACTCATAGTCTGCATACCAAAGTACATTGTGTCTCACAAGGCAGGCATATGGAGTTCTACTATGCACCAACCATGGTGTTCAACAGTTTCTCTTTTGAATATTTAAATAATCAATGTACAAAATAGTAAATATTATCGTTTAATTTTTAAATTAATTTTGTCTGTCCATATGCCTGTGTAGTATGTGCATGCAGAACCTTTGGAGGCAAAAAAAGGCATTGGGTCCCCTGACAACTCAGTCACAGACAGTTGTGAGCTACCATGTGGGCACTGGGAATCAAACCCATTGAACCATTGCTCCGGCCATTGCTGGAGCGATTTGCTAGGGTAAATATTTTTGTAAGTGCTATCTATGCTTCATATAAGAACAAGAAAGGCCCCAAACTCTCCTGCCTGGACCGTATCTGCAGATAGCGGCTCACAGCCTCACTCGGCTCACAGCCTCACTCACACACCTTCCCTCCTCCTTCCACACCCTAGCTTCAGCCCAGCCCAGCCTCAGCTGCATTCTTCTAGCTTGACTACTGATCCCTGGAATCTGATCTGGGGACTCAATTATTGGACAGCTTCTGGAGGAAATGTGGCTACCAATCTCTTGTGTTCCTTGGAGGCAAGTCTTGACTGCTGTCTGGCTGTGGACAGAGGTATTCCAGATCTTCCCAGTACAGCACCAAGAAATCCTGCAGGCCTTTCTCCCACACGTAGGAGCTCTGGAGAAGTTCTGGGACATGCCTGACCCTGGCCTCCTGGCACCCGAAATCCCAAGTTAATGATTGTTTAAAAGCACAATATACCTTGCCTTTGGAAGAGTAGAAGAGCCAAAAAGGTGGGGCTCAGTGCCACCTTTGCCCACAGCAGTGTTGCCTCCCATCACATGTGGGACTGGCCAAATTCTGGGGATCTGTCCTCCCTGCTCAGTGTGACCCTGACTCAGTTCCACTGTGCAGCTGACCGGCTCAACCCACTTGTCTTGGCCTCCTGCCCAGGCCAGGAGGAAACAGTCCGGCCTGGGAAGGATTGGCTGGCACAGAAGAGCCCAGCCTCCCATCATTTCCTTTAGGTAATGACTCAAAGACAAAGAGGCTGAGAAGAGAGAGAGGAGCTGTGGGAGACACACCGTTCCTGCGAGAAGGTGCCAGGCTAGGGGAGGTGGAGCTGAAGGGTACTATCCTGGGTTAGAGACCTGCCCATGTCTGGGGTGGTGTTGTGGAGCCAGATGGCTAAAGAAGGGTGGCCACAGTGATTAGGCAGGCCATGAATATATGGTGGCTTCTGGGTAACAGCTCCTCCTAGTACCATTCATGCAGTCTGGGACACTGTTCAGACTCCCCTGTCCCTTTTTTTCCTTTCCATCTGCCTCTTGCCCTACCCCTCAGGTCCTATTTTACTGCCTCTCCCTTGCATTGGGTCCCCACCATCACGTGATTGGACACCACTATTCACCGTCTCCATGTCCACTGTCACAGGATGCCCCTGCCCCTGTCCATTCCTGGAGACTCAGGAACTCAGATTCTATCATCTATCTTGTAGGATGCGACATCTGGACCTATCCTGGCTGGGGCTGGGGCCCATGTCAGCCTCACCATGGCTTCTCTTTTTCTTGGTTGGGGCTTCCTGGCTCTTGGTCCGCTGCCTCACCCAGATCTTCACTTTGTATGAAAAGTGTCGTCGTCTTCGTGGCTTCCCTCAGCCACCTAAGAGGAGTTGGTTTTGGGGTCACTTGGGCATGGTGAGTGTGGGGTATGAGGGTGCAGGGACCTCCCAGTGGTCAAGCGGTTGGTAGTGGGGTGGCCTGGGATCTGGTATGAGGGGGCACCAACAGATTGGCTTGGGTTAGGGGCTGGGGTTTGAGGGTGTAGAGATTCCCCCATCGGATCAGGCAATTGGTGGCAGGATGGATTAGGGTCTTAGTGTGTTCCATCTCAAGCTTTTCTCGCATCCCTGTTTGCTGGAGACCGGCTTGTGGGAGGGAGCTCAGGTCCCAGAGACAATGTGTAGAGTCGGAGTCATGATCTGGGGTTGAATCAGGGTGCCTTCCAGCAGTGTTTAATCAAAAAAGAACACATCATTTACACTCCACAGTTGCACATGATATTAAAAGGGAGAGGAGGGGGCATGTGAGCTGGGTGTGGCTTGAGATCAGAGGATGTGGAATCTGGTATTGCCATAGGCAATAGGTACCAGTCATGTTAATAAAAGGGCCACAAGTTCATTTTACCAGAGATAAGGAGAAGAACTGCTTTATCAAGCATGAACTTTCCTCAAGCCCCGAGAGAATGGAGACCTTGGGAAAAGGACTTCCGGGGAGCAGACACTTACACTATACTTTCTTAGTCATACTGTGTGGACTTGTTCCCCTCATAACGTTCAAAAAGGGAAGGTCCTGGTGTCTTACTCTTTTCCCATTATACCGTATAATTCTGATTTCTCTGTATTTATTAACTGAATTCTTGCCCTTAATGGCCTCAGGCTCTGGATCTGAACTGTAGGCATTTCATCCTTGGGATGAGGGGTGTCTAGTGAACTTTTAACATTCTTGTTCTTGGTGTAATTAGGAGGGCACAGTGAAATTCCCAGTTCCACTGAGGTGGGGATGTTTTTCCAAAAAATTATTTTGTTTAGAAAGGCCACTATTGTACACATTTTTATCCTTTATCAAAGCCCGCACAAAATTTCCCAAAGGGGAAGGCATTAATATTGATAACCATTAAAAATGAAAGCAAAAAGTTGCTGGAGACGTGTGGTCTACAATGTCAAAATGCTGAAACTTTGTCAAGCAGCAACAGTCGCCATGTGGTCCATGCCACCTGCTCTCCGTCCCTAATCTGCTCTGGATTTATTTCTAGCCATTTTTCGTGTCTGTACACACTGAAGGCCTCCCAGCATGTGCCAGGGCCCCTCACATTCTTTCACTGTCTGCAGCTTAGGCCTCCCACAGGGCCCTCGTTCAGAGTCAGCTTCCTGTCTGCTCCCTTTCCTTCTGTCAGTTTATCTTTGGGTTTCTACTTTATTCCAGAAGGACCTTCTATGCCTCTCCCAATATACCTAGGACCATAGGAGCGTTCTGCTCTGACCCTGACCTCCTGGATCATATCTTGCTTGGATTGCTCTTTTCCGCTTAGATGGATCACTGGGGCCTGTTGCACAACCTGGACGAGAGCGTACACTCATTCTCCCATGAGCCTTCCTGCGCTCTAACCTTTACCCAACACTTGGACTTTGACATAGGCCCATTCGCTCCACTGGCCGACCTGGTCTTCATTTACAACTTGCGGAGCTCACGGCATGCACACAAGTCCTTGCACCGTGCACAGTGCCCTCTGCCTTATGGGCGGTTGCTTATTAGGTGAGCTGCTACTCTCACGGAGAGTTAGCAGTTTCTTCTGCTGTCCTGGGGTCTGCTGAGGCTGCGCCACCTCTAGAGGCTCCAGTGTTTGAACCCTTCTGCATAGGTGGAACTGAAGACTTCTTCAGTCAGAAGAGCACATGAGAGAAACCTTGAGGACAAACCCTGAGGTCACAGAGTAGTCCACACATGTCCCTATCAGGACCTTGCCTTGAGGCTTCACCTGGGGCTGGAATTGATTCTATCTGAGAAAATTAATCTTCCCAAGACAAATCTCTCTGAGGCCGACAGTGTGACAATATTACTTCTTTCCTGACCATAAGGGTCACTCTTGGTACTGAGAAATGACTGATAGGGACAGAGCAAGAAGAACAGGTATTTCCTCCTCCACTCTGCAACATCCAGACATGTTCACTGCAGAGGCTGTGTCACCTCCAGAGGCTTCAGGAGGAACCTGCTGAGGTGCTGAGAAAGGTGCATTAGTGATCTGCAGAGGAGCAGAAGCAAGGCATGCACATACAAACACTCCCCACAAATGCATGCACACATACATATGCACACAGACACATCATCTTGCACCAGCTAGCAATAGGGACAAATTTTTAAAAATTCATCACTGGGTGATTTTTGTCATTTTATCCACACTATAGAGTACACTTAGTCAAACCATCATGACAGAGACAACTGCACATCTACGTGATGAGAGACCACATACCCACTCACAGCATACAAACCTGTCTTTTGTGATGCTGTTGAGGAGACTGCAGGAAAGCTTTAGATCGTGATGTTTACTTAATTAAACATATATAAACATGAGAATTGTATAAGCAAAAAATTGCAAGCCATAGATAATCTTCAGGTCTGTTTAATTTTATGTGACTCTGTTGTTGATTAAAACAATCATTATGTGGGCTGGGGAAAGAGCTCGGTGGTTAAAAGCACTGGCTGCTCTTCCACAGGACCTGGGTTCAATTACCAGCATCCACATGGCAGCTCACAACTGTCTGTAACTCTAGTCCCAGGGGATCCGACACCCTTACACATCCATACATGCAGGCAAACCACCAAAGCACATAAAATAAATAAATGAGTCATTAAAATTCTTTATGTAGCACAATTCTATACATGGCTATGTAGATAAACAAATGCACACATATAGACTTATAGCATGTACAGGTATGTAAATGAGAAAGGAGATAAGGAGTGACAGATGATAGATAGGTGATAGATGATAAATAGATGATAGGTAGATAGATAGATAGATAGATAGATAGATAGATAGATAGATAGATAGAGATAGAGAATTTGGACTTACTCAATTGAGAAATCCTACAATGCCACAAGCAAATTAGAAGACCAGGAAGCTGGTGGTCTAACTATGCAGTCGAGTAAGGAGTAAAGTGGAGTGTCAGATATAAATGCTGGAGTCCAAAGGTCAAAGATCCAAGTTTAGATCTGGGTGTCTCAGCTTTGGAAGAAAGAGTGAATTTTCCCTTCCTCTGTCTCTTGCTTCATTTGGATCCTCAGTGGATTGGATGGGGCTCCCCACACTGTGGATGGTGGGTCATCCCGACTCTGTCTACAATGTGAACACTGATGTGTTCTGAAAACACCATCACCAATACAGTCAGAAGTCAGGTTGCGTCCTCTTTTGTGGGCAACTTTTAGCTCAGCCAATCTTATCCCTGAAAAGAGCCGTCTCAGAAAGGATTGCCCTTGTCTATTTTTTTCCAGTCCCCTCCCACAGAAGAAGGCATGAAGGAGCTGACCGAGCTGGTGGCCACCTATCCCCAGGGTTTTATGACCTGGTTAGGTCCGATAGTTCCCCTCATCCATTTATGTCACCCTGACACCGTCCGATCTGTCGTCACTGCCTCAGGTATCTACCCGCAGGAGCTGCTGGTGGGGTGGCTGTGGGAATCTGAGAGCTTCTGGTCCTGGCTTCCGTGCTTCTGTGTGGCCCCTGCAGTAATCTCATCTTTCCTTCTGCTGTACCTCTCAGCCATCCTGTTCTTTCAGGTTCTCATCAGTCCACTGCTGTCCTTTCTTCCCTCCCCGTCCTAGCATTTGTGGTATCCCTGGGATGCCAGGAGACCGCGAGCAAGGCTCGGTCCTAGAGGGACCCAGTCTTGAAGAGATGGGCACTCCAACCACTTGTGGTCAGGGATCACCCTGGAGAAGACGAACAATGGTAGAAGGGAGAAGTGAGATCTCGGCTAGGGCAGGTGGGGAGGCTTTCTGGAGGAGGAGATATGTCTAGAACAGACGCAACCAGAGGACAGACCAGGGAAGGTCTAGGAGAGACAGAGCTAGGCATCTGGAATGAAGACAAAGTAGCGGCAGACTATGCAGGGCCTATGTATGACTGCAGCCCATCCTGTTCCCAGATTATGCTAATGAGGGATCTAGCTGCTATGTCTCTATTCCTTCTCTTCCTGTGCTTTGCCCATCATATGGTCATTGCTCACCAACTAGGCCTAGAATCTCTCTTAAGAAATTGCACTCCAGCCTGGCCCACTTAGCCTGCTCTTTGACATTACCATAGGGCATGGGGCAGGCTGAGGAGAGAGCGAGCAGTCTTCTGTAGTGACCTGACGCTAGCAATTGCCAAGCTGGCCCCTGGCTCTCTCTGCATGGCTAGACCTCTGACAGGTTTGGGTGGTGAAGACCCCCCTGGTTTGATTGAAGGAAATAAAGGGAATCTAAAGACTATAAAGACCTGGGAGGATGGTCTTCCAGCATGGCTGGACCCAGCTTTTAAGCAATGACATCGGAATCTGTGTCCTTAGGTCTGTTTTACCTTCATGTAGAACATTTTCCTTTGCACGAAAGCCTTTTCATCAAAATCCAAATGATGATCCTCAGACGTTCATTTCCAGGGGGAGCTTGCCTTCCTTCTGGAGTTCCCAGGCATTCTCAGCTTATAATTAATTTTAATCTCTGGGCCTGAGACACAGGACAAATCCCTTTTTAAGTCACTCTGTACCAGGCTTTTTCCATCTGGACCACCAACCAGCTCCCAAATCATGACACAGAGGCTTATTAATTTTGAATATTCAGTCTGGCTAGTTTCTTAAACTTAAATTAACTTGTTTCTCTTTATCTATGTCTTGTCTCGGGGCTTTTTACCATCTCTTTTTCTGTACATTTTACTTTCCTGCTGTTTGTTTGCCTGTCTGGCGACAGGCATCTCCCTTGTTCTCTGCTACTCCTTCTCTCGTTCCTCCCAATCGTCTGAGGCTAAATTTCTCCTCCTATTTATCCTCTCTGCCTGCTACAGGCCAATTATCTCTTCATTAGACCAATCAGGTGCCTTAGGCAGGCAAGGTAAAAAAAAAATGCAACACATCTTTCATAATTAAACAAATGCAGCATAAACAAAAGGAACATATTTTTGCCTATATAAAATAATATCCTACAATATTACTGCCTATGTTTGGTCTAGGAAAGTGTTGGGATCCAAGTACTAGTGCCTGGAGACACATGAGTAAGGATTCAGGCTATAGATACACTGCCCCGTGGATAGTCTCAGATAATATAGTCTCCACTTACTAACCATAACCCTAACCCCTAACCCTAACCCTCTAATCCTAACAATAACCCCTATCCCTAACCTTCTAATCTTAAGCCTAATCTTAACCCTAACCCTCTAACCCTAACCCTAACCCCAACCCTAACCCTAACCCTGACTGTGGGCAAAGGACTTGAGGGCCTGGGTTTCAGTCTGGAGAATGATGGATGGAAGAGAATCCAGGTTAATGCTGTTTTTGGGATCATAAGTGTGACTGTGTCTTTCTGTCCCTCTAACTCAAGGGCTGAGGATAAGTGGGAATAAAAGATATTTGGAGGAATCCCAGGCAGGGTTCAGCACAGAGAACGAGAAAGTGTTGGACAGAATTCTCAGGGCTTTATCTGCCTCTTGCACAGCTAATCCACTTCTCTGGCAACCTCTTTCCTCTGACTCATAGGGAGGAAGAAGGTGTCCTTTACCAACATCTTAGTGTGCACTATTGGGCATGCATGCTGGAAGAGCCCTGGCTGGTGGCCATCTGTGCAGTCTTCAGATATGGATTGGGTTTTAAGACAAGGTTTCTCTGTGTAGTCCTGGCTGTTCTAGAACTAGCTTTGTAGATCAGGCTGGACTCCTGGAGATCCACCTGCCTCTGTCTCCTGCGTTCTGGGATTAAAGGCGTGCACCACCATGCCCAGCATCTTCCTGCTTTCATGATGCCCCTCCTCTCTGCTCAGGTAGGCACTGCACTGGCTCACTGCTGAAGTATCTCTTCTCTCTCCAGTTGGTCAGGTGATCTGAGGCAGCCTTGCTAGGTAGCTGTGACACAGTGTCTGACCTAATCAATTTAAACGAGGGATAGGTCTTGGCTAATGGTTTCAAAGTCTTTTGTGGGGATATATAACAGCTTATAAGATGTTGGCCAGATTGGGAAGAGGAAAGGTAAGATGGAAGTGAGAAAGAGAGGAGAGATGAGAGAGAAAAGGAAAAAAGAGAAGGCATAGTCTCCAGGTAATGACTCAAGTTTTTCCAGTTAGGTCCCATATCCTACAGTCTCCAGAATCTTCCAAAGCAGAGCCACTATCTGATTGCCAACCATACTGCACAGGAGCTTGGGGGGAAATTCACATTCAAACCATAACACCTGGCATATGTTGTCCCTGACCAAACATGGTTCATATTTGGAATCATGTGAAGGGGCCTCTGGGAATCCTAAGGTGCCATGAACATATGTGGCACATTGGGTTCCGTGTGGTTGTCCCAGCAGCTGTTTGGGATTGTATTCTCCTCCTTCTGATAACATTTGACCGTGTGTAGGGTTGTCTGGTGGCAGTCATCCAGGGTTGCACTGAGACATGACTGAACTGTCCATCTGAGAGGTTAAGGTGACTATTAGCTTTTATTTTTTTATTTTTTGTTTATTTATTTATTATATATATAATATTCTGTCTGTGTGTATGCCTGCAGGCCAGAAGAGGACACCAGACCCCATTACAGATGGTTGTGAGCCACCATGTGGTTGCTGGGAATTGAACTCAGGACCTCTGGAAGAGCAGGCAATGCTCTTAACCTCTGAGCCATCTCTCCAGCCTGACTATTAGCTTTTAAATCCATGTACAGATATATGTGTGTGTGTTTATGAGAGCATGCTTATACTTGTGTGCCCATGTATGTGGAGGCAAGAGGTCAACACTGGGTATCATTCTTCATGAACCACACACCTTGTTTAGGGCCTTGAGGCTCACTGATTAGGCTGGGCTGGATAGTCAGAGACCCACCTGAATCTTGCATCCCCAGAACCAGGATTAAAAGTTCACACCACCACATTCAACTTTTTTTGTGAATGCTGCGGGTGGCACTCCGGTCGTCACACTTGCATGGCAATACTTTACTGAGTCAGCTGCCTCCCTACACCACAGTGACCATTTTAAGATAATTTCCAGGACACGCTAAGATTCATCATGCCTTCTCTCTGTGTTACAATAGGTATGGTCACGTCAGGGAAGATTATATGTGTTTGGCCATGTTAACACGTTAGGTCATGTGCATCTGTGTCATGTGTATTTCAGGAGATGACAGAAAGTACTGGATGGATGGATGGATGTGTTAGGTCTATGTAAGCTGGAAAAAAAGTGTTGTGCTATTTTAGCTTGTTAAACTGGGTAGGAGCTATGTGAACGCACACTAGGGTGTGTTGTGCAATGTTAGGCTGCTCTTATGTCCGACCTCCTTCTAAAGCTTGGTCTGAGTCCCGCCTACTTCTCCGCTACTCTCTGCTGTCTCTGCCCTTCTCCCCAATCTTGTCATGCTGTCCTGAGGTAGACATGCACAACCCTGATGAGGGCACCACTTTCTTCCCCTTCATTCTCCTGGTCCCTTATCATCCCTGTTCATGCCAGCTGCTGTTGCCCCAAAGGATGCCATCTTCTACAGCTTCCTGAAACCGTGGCTGGGTGAGTCCCCGCAGGCGAGATGATTGGGGACAGCCCTGGGGCCCAGGGAAAGTTGCCACCCTTGCCCACTGCCAATGGTCACCCTCCCAGGGGATGGGCTCTTGGTGAGTGCTGGTGACAAGTGGAACCGCCACCGTCGTATGCTGACACCCGCCTTTCATTTCAACATCCTGAAACCTTATATGAAGATTTTCAATGACAGCACCAACATCATGCACGTGAGTTTCCAGAACCCAGCTCCCAAGCTGGAGTCTGGAGGTGGGAGTGGTAAGGGACTTCAAACAGATCCAGTCCCCAAATCCTGGCTCTGAAGGGCCAGTCTGGCTTATTGCAGTGTTCCCCAGGGTTTGATTTCCCATATGTGATTTGGGATTAAAATCTTTGCTTTGTTTCCATGATACCATAGAGTCATGGCCCTGCATGTGGTGGGTGCTCAGGTGTTAATTTTTGGTACACAGACACAGCCTGGCACTTCCAAACACTGGTTGCTTCTTCTGGACAGGGTCTAGGTCCCTGGTGTTTTATGATCAGCTGTGGATCAGGTGGGCAGCTCAATTGATCCTGGCTCAATTCTCTCATGTTTGGAGCTTGCAGACTTCAAGATAACTTAGAATGGACTCAACAGGGAGCACAGGTGGCACAGAGAGTTCCATGGCAGTGAGAGATGCTGGACAGGACCTGAAGTTCAGATTTACCTGGAACTGTAGCCTTATCATCTTACCAGGTCAAATCATAAGTCAAACACAGAATCAAAAAGGGATCAAACAGGCTCTGCCTTCTAATGGGCAAAGCCAGAAGATCACACTGTACTGGATGTAGAAGACAAGACCTGGGGTGACAGTCACAGAATGATTCCTTCCTTGCAAACTGATATGTTAGCTTGTTTACTTGTCATGGATTTTACTCGAACACACCAGATTCTGGGATTAGATATAAAAGCCAGTCTTTTACTCACTGTAGTGCATACAGCATGTGTATCGTTCCAGTTTTTATCCTTTTTCAAGGGACTCCCCTTCCATGAGAGCAATGCAAACGGGCTACAATAGGTACATCTCACATGCTAACATAATGTGATATTACAATAATATGACTGAGTCTTATAGAATTTTAATAATAAGCTATAACGAATATCATTATTTATAATTTTTACTGAGTCTCAGGGAATCTGCTTTTATAACAAGCAGAATTTTGTCTTATTTTTACCCATGGAGAATCATCACTGTATCCTCAGGTTTTCTGCAATAACACTGGGGAAATAGCCCAAGTTAGGGACATCATAGCAGTTCATTCTTGGCATGTCTAACAAAGTTTCTCAAGAAACAATGAAAGTCTCAACAAAGGGATAATTTTGAAACCCACTTATGGTAGTGACAGTAAGAGGGGTACCATGTATTGAGTGCTTACCATAGGCTAGAGCTGATGTTAAGACCCAGTCCAGTAATCTACACTGGCCAAATTAATCTCCATGAGTCTGTGAAGTACATAGGTTACCTTTTCTCATTAATGATAAACCTGGAGGTCATATATACCAGAGACCTTGTTCAAGTTATCCCGAAGGAAGGGAGCACAAGGTGGCACATGGTTTCCTCTCAGTTTAGCAGACACTAGATTGGAACAACTTAGCTTTTCCTAAAGATGGGACAGACAAGAACTAGGAGAGGGAAATGGACTGACTGAGGGAACACAGAGCATGGGAATCAGAGCCTGGTCTTGAACTCGTGACTCCTGAGCCAGTCTTGGGTCATCATCTGCTATAGTAACATCTTCCACAGTTACTCAGTTTGGGTTATCTCTGAGGTCAGGTATCTGGGGTGGAGATTCCAGAAGGCTGGTTTAAAGGTGTCCATTGTGGCTGGGGTTGGGCAGAGTCTCAGGGAACCAAGATCCAACCATGTCACTGTCTATTTTTCTACCAAGGACAAGTGGCTGCGCCTGGCGTCAGGGGGTAGCGCTCATCTGGACATGTTTCAGAACATCAGCCTCATGACCTTGGACACTTTGCAGAGATGTGTCTTCAGCTTCAGCAGTAACTGTCAGGAGTGAGTTCCATCTCTGGGCCTTGGAACTCAGTCTGTAGAATCAAGGCAAGAGGTGGCAGAGGGAAGGCTGGCTGGAGCAGTGGAAGAGCCCCTGTGGAGAAAGTGGGTCAGAACCCCCTGGGGAATGTGGCAGCCCCTCCCATGTGGTGAGATTGTTCAGAAAAGGGCACAGAGATATAGATGAGACAGATAATGGCATCTGACATGAGGCATTTGGGGAAGAGGTTGGGAGAGTAGACAGTAACTAAAGCATACAGACATTACAAGCCAGGGAAAGTGTGGAACTTCATGCTGTGGTTTCTAGGAAACCATGAAAGGTCTTCATGAGCTCTGTTTCTGTAACAATATATAGAGGAGTTTTTAGCTCATTGTTTCAATACATTTTGGTTTCATTGCTTTTGGGTCTGTGACAAACTTATATTACGGAGGAAGCATGTATTGGAGGAAGTCGAGACACAAAAATGCCAGGGTTTTAACACCCCTTTAAAGTCACCCCCCATGATTGAAATGACTAAGGTAATCCCATCCTGCTCTAGCTCTGGTTTGTGTTTGCTTAGCTATTTCTCAGCCCTCTAGCCCTCTCCCCCCAATAGTCATAGCACATTTGAGGTGCCATGGCCTTGACTATGGTATAGATGTATTAACCAAAGAACTGGCAAGCTGTCTAAAGCAACTGCTCTGTCAGGAACGCACATAGTAGACCAAAGACGAGCATGGTTAGAGCAGAGCTCTGAAGATGGTCAATTGACAGACAAGGGAGGGAACTGGCCACGGGACAACTGGAAGGATTGATGAGTTCCAATCTGGGTGGACAATGTTAGGGAGCAGAGCAGGACCGAACCCTGTGTCAGAGAAGAGAAAGAGGGGTCTGGTGTCCACATGATGCTGTGGATGCCTAAGAAAATGCCTAGGCTGGTGGGAATAGAATAAAGGGAGAGAAGAGATTGAGTGTTCAGGGCCCATGTCTATCACGTGTTGCTATCTTTTCCAGATTAGTTGGGTTACTCAGGCTAACAGGCTAATCCTGTGGGGAAGTAGTTCCCACCGTCTGCTGAGGAACGTACCTATGATTTTAGGTCTATCGCATTCTTGTTTCCCTTCATGCCCCCTTGTACAGGAAGCCTAGCAAGTACATCGCTGCCATCCTGGAGCTCAGTGCCCTCGTGGTGAATAGAAACGAGCAGTTGCTTCTGCACATAGACCCGCTCTACCGCCTCACACCTGATGGAATGCACTTCTACAAGGCCTGCCGCCTGGTGCATGACTTCACTGATGCCGTCATCCAGAAGCGACGTCAGACTCTGCCCAGTCACGGCGGTGATGATGTCATTAAGGCCAAGGCCAAGTCAAAGACTCTGGACTTCATTGATGTGCTGCTGCTAAGCAAGGTGAGCTTCTTCAGAGATGCAATGGAGCTTTTAAAAATTAATTAGCTGAGTTTTTTGTTTTGTTTTCCTCTTTTATATAGAGTCTCACTGTGTAGGCCAGGCTGCCCTCAATCTCATGTTCCCCTTGCCTCAACTTCCTCAGGGCTGGGAATACAGATGGGTGTCAGCCTTTTGGTTTTATATTGCTTTTTTGAGATGTGTCTTACTATGTTGCCAGGCTTGCCTTCAGGGCTGGGTAAATGGATCTGCCTGCCCCAACTTCTGATACTACATGCTTGTACAATCCCTCATGACTTTAAAAAAATGATTAATTTTTTATGTGTATGACTATTTGTTTGCATGTATACCACATGTGTGGTTGGTACCTGCAGAGGCCAGAAGAGAGCATTGAATCCCATAGAACTGAAGTTATAGATGATTGTAAGCCACCATGTGGGTGAGGATGCTCTTAATCAATGAGCCATCTCCCCTGCCCCAACACTTTATGATTTTAAGAAAAACAGAATGGATTCTGGTATTGAATGCAAGATGATAGCTTCCAAAGGAAATAAGATAAGTTCTCCAGATTTAGAGCCAAGGATGGAACAGGAGAGTCAGGAAGGAATCTAAACGCAAGTTTAGAAAAGCAGGAGAGGGAAAATCCCAGTTGAGCGATAAAGAAGGAAGGAGGGTGAGCTTACTTTTTGACCACACTCAGTGTGGCATCATCTGTCCTCATACATTGCCATCTTGCCCCTATTTCTCCTGTCAATCTAAATCTTTCAGTTCTGAAGACACAACCTTTGGTGACAAAGCAGATGGCAGTAAAGGAAGAATTGGTAAAAAGGAAATCCACTCTCCTCACCTAGTGAACAAAACAAATGACTTAGAGCAATGGTTCTCAGTCTTCATAATGCTATGACCTTTTAATTCTCTTCCTCATGTTGTGGTGACCCTTCCCCCAACCATAAAACTTTTTTTTGCTGTTTTATAACTGTAATTTTGCTACTGTTATGAATCAAAATGTAAATGTGTTTGGAGATAGAGGTCTGCCACAGATTGAGAACCACTGACTTAGAGCAATGCTTAATCTCTAAACTGCCTAAACAAGGTACCATGCAAGGTGGCTAGTCACTCTTTTCCACAGAAATCACTCACCATACAGAAGTGGAAAATATCCACAGCTCTTTGATTCCTTCAACTAGGAAAAAAACAGGAAGCGAGGGAGCCAAGAACAATGCCTGTGTGTTGGGGATTCTGATGATGGTGACTGAAAGGAAAAACATTGGCTCACAACCACCAAGACCAAGTTCTCAGCAAAAAGGAGATTTATTTACCCTAGAGTGACAGAGGGCAGGAAATAAGAGACAAAGATAGGAGATAGGGGAAAATGGAATAGGGAAAGGGAGCCAGGGAAAGGGACAGGGGTATATGTCCTTGAGTGGGGAAAAACACCTCTGGATTGAGTGTAGACAGACATGGCACATGGGAAATGGCAGTTTATAAAGGTAAAAGGGCAGAGCCCTTATTAGGATGAGATGTTTAGTATTAATTGAGCATGCTAATTAGGTGAGCCAAAGGGGGCTTTTGATTGCTGGACTTTAATACTTTGATAGGAGAACTTGGTTGCCAGCCTTGGGAAGAAGTGACCAAATAAGGAAATAGACTTTGGTGGCTAGCTTTAGGGATGTAATCTAGTGGTTTTTTAGCTAAGGCAGAGGGAATTGGGGAAAGGACAAGGCTTGACAGAGCCATGCTAGCAGAGTACCTTCAGTGACCAAGAGAAACTCAGGAGTACAGAGGTCTTGTGTGCCTGGTTGGAAAAAGATCTCCAGATCCTATTTTTTGTTAGACACAGGAGTCTTCAGAAGTGGTGTAATGTTAGACCTTGTCTTGTTTCCAGGATGAAGACGGAAAGGCGTTGTCAGACGAGGACGTCCGAGCTGAGGCTGACACCTTCATGTTTAGGGGTGAGGGTTTCACTGTGAGACCAGAAAAAGGGTAGGAGTCTCTCCATCTCAGGAAGCTAGGTCCTTCCATTCTCTATATTGTATCTTTCCCCATCCCTCCTGAGGATTTCACCGCTTATTGGTACTGCAACAGCCCAGAGACCCAAGCCTAACTGCCCACTCTGCAGGCCATGACACCACAGCCAGTGGGCTCTCCTGGATCCTGTACAACCTAGCGAAACACCCTGAATACCAGGAGCGCTGTCGGCAGGAGGTGAGGGATCTTCTTAAGGACAGAGCATCTACAGAGATTGAGTGGTGAGTGCAGGGCCTGCTGGCCTGTTCCCAAGCCCCTTCTGGTGAGGAAGGGAACTCTTTAAATGATCCTCCTGTTATTGGCTGGTGGGAGAGGCCTCTACCTCATCAGCAAGGAAAAGGTTTATGCATGGGAACATAAAGATGTGGACGTCAAAGAGAATTACCGATGAGATAACATGATGTGGGGGCAGATGATGCTATTTTGGATATGTCGAGTAAATGAACTTCCCTTCCCCTCTATCACTTCTGTCCTAAATAACATTTTCCTATGGTTTCCCTTTCTGATAGGTTGTTCATCTGCTCCCTAATTACTTACTTACTATTCTTCCAGGGATTCATAGGGAACATCTGGGGATAAAGGACACGTCTATGTTGTCTTGAACCTGTGATTCGTCCATGCATCCAGTCTTTGTTCACCAAACCCTCCCACACTGTCTTTACATCGTAATTTTTTGCCCAGCTTAGTCTGTGCTAAGAACTCAGCCCAGAGACCATCCTTCCAGAATCTCTCAGCTTGGTGGGAGAACAGTCATTGGGCAAACACCCCTAGGACACACAAGCAGGCATGGGGTAGAGCATACGAGAAGCAAGGGTGGGAGGAAAGGATATGTTTCATCAGGAAAGTCATTGAATATCTATGTATCTGAATATCTGGAGAATAGGGGGATAGGACCAAGGATGATGTGGGCTGGTGGAGGAGGAAGACAGTAGAACTGGGGGTAGGTGACTGGGAGCACAAGGGGTGTGGGAAAAAGAAAAATATAGAGAGGAATGGAGAAGGGGAGATGGAGGGTAAAGAAGGGGGAAAAGGATGATGAGGAGGGACAGGAGAAGGAACTCTGAGAGAAGACAAGAGGAGAGAAATATACAGCAAGGAAAGGAGAGACAAGAGGCATAAGGGGAGCCCAGCAATGGTGGAATTCACCTTTAATCCCAGCACTTGGTAGGAAGAGGCAGCTGGATCTCTGTGAGTTTGAGGCCAGCTTGGTCTACAAGAGCTAGTTCCAGGGGGAAAAGAAGAAGAAAAAAAGGAGGAGGAGGAAGAAGAAAAGGAAATGGAAGAGGAGGAGGAAGAAGAGGAAGGGGAAGGAGGAAGAGGAGGAGAAGGAGAAGAAAGAGAAGGAGAAGAAGAAGAGGAGGAGGAGGAGGAGGAGGAGGAGGAAGAAGAAGAAGAAGAAGAAGAAGAAGAAGAAGAAGAAGAAGAAGAAGAAGAAGAAGAAGAAGATGATGATGATCTTGGGATTATTTTATTACTATGGGGAAAGGTTTTGTGGGCAACACAGGGGCTGGCAGCCTCTGTTTCACTCCTGGTAATTGTGTATTGGTTTCCTCAGGGACGACCTGAACCAGCTGCCCTTCCTGACCATGTGCATCAAGGAGAGTCTGCGGCTGCATCCTCCGGTCGCAATGGTCTCCCGCTGCTGCACCCAGGACATTTACCTCCCAGATGGCAAGGTCATCCCTAAAGGTAGCTGCAGAATAGGGAAGAATGGTCCTGGGCACTCAGCAAGGTTTATCAGGCTGCAAGCTTACCCTGCCTGTCCGTTTTCCCCACAGGTGTCATCTGTGTCATCGATATTTTTGGAATCCATCACAACCCAACTGTGTGGCAGGACCCTGAGGTGCGCTGTGCCCCATTCTTGTTCATCCCCTAGTGGCCCCAAGATATCAGACCTCACTTTTCCCTGCACACTCAAGACTCTGTCTCTGGCTGTGCTGGTAGATGCCACTCATTCACCATGGCTGGTCTCCTCTGCAGGTCTATGATCCCTTCCGCTTTGATCCAGAGAACATCCAGGATAGGTCACCTCTGGCATTTATTCCCTTCTCGGCAGGACCCAGGTGAGGATTATGAAGCAGGACCTGGGCCTGGTGGTGAGGAAAGGGGGAGTTGAGATGGTCGAAGTTTCTAGTCCCCTTCCCCCATCTCCAAATCAAATTAAAAACCAAGGTTTGGAGAACCCATTTGGGCATGTCCAAGGGAAGCCACAGATGCTCAGAGCGCTGCCCTCCCGCTGTGGTCTTAACTCGGGACAAGTTAAGTTTTAAGAGGAGTCCTCGATGTATTAGCATCCCTCGCTGCTCCTAGGCTGCTTGTTGAGCAACGGACCAGGTCAGGTTGGTTCTTATGATGCCCATCTGGGTCCCTGCACAGTCAGAGTCCTCACCCTGCCCTCCCGCAGGAACTGCATAGGACAGACTTTCGCAATGAGCGAGATGAAGGTGGCGCTGGCGCTCACACTGCTGCGCTTCCGCGTCCTGCCAGACGACAAGGAGCCACGCCGGAAGCCTGAACTGATCCTGCGCGCGGAGGGAGGGCTGTGGCTGCGGGTGGAGCCGCTGAGCTTTGGTGCACACTGATCCACCCACTTTGCCCCGGACTTCCTAGTAGGTAGATAGGTGTGAGTCTGCCTTTGTAGACTGCAAAACACAAACTGTGCTGTTACCCTGCAAGCAGGGACTGTAAGGAATCCATTCATTAGCCAGGATGGTTAATTTGAGCCAAAGATCCCGGACTTCCTCTCGATGATCACAGGGTCCTATGATGAGGGTTCATTCTCTAGTCAAGCTGCACTACTCTGGAGCCAACAGAAGGTGACTGAGCAAGAGACGGACCAGGATGAGGGTGAGATTCAGATCCTCAGAGGCAAACCCTTAGCACCACCTTGACGCCCATTTTAATCTCATCTTCTCTTCTTCTCTCACTGCAGAATTCTAATTCTGTGGGTTCTAAGTTACTATGGATATTAAATCTAACAAGCCACCATTTTGCTTTGTTTTTGAGATACTGCTGCACTCTGTTGTCCTGGGTCATTCTCAAACTGCTGGTCTTAAAGGAAACTCAGCTTAAGCCTTCCAGCCATTTGAGACTGCAGTCTTTGGGACACTGTATCAGGCTAGTCCTGGCTCTTATGTAGTTAGTATGTTTGATCATTGTGCTGTTGTGCCCGTTTTCTCTCGTGAGGGGAACCCAAGGAGGTTGTTTTCAGCACTGTGGACAGCAACGACCGGGGCCTTCCTACTCTGGCTGTTGGGGAGTCCAAGGGTGGGCATGGAACCCAAGGTCTGAGTGCCCTTGGCATACTGCAGGCCTAGTAGCTTAGTGGAGCAGCCCCTGCTCAGCACAGGTAAAGCCCTGCTGTCCCACATTTAAAAAACACTCAGGGGAAAATAGTAAAACGGGACTCCAAAAGAGATTTTTAAAATGTTTAGTGTCCTTTCTTTGAAAGCCACATTTGTTTTCTTTGCCTTTAGTTTTACTCCAAGTGTTTTTCTTATTTCTATTCACAGAATTCCATTCACAGAAGTTAGAAAAATAGGAAAAGAATATCCTTTATTATTCTGACATGTAATCATTGGTAGCACCCTCTCACAGAATTGGTAAAAATGAGGTCAGCTCTCCCCACCTAGAGAACAAAGGCCATGCCCTGGAGCAGTGTTTAATCTCTAATTACCTAAATAAATTTTGATGATGATTTCATTCTATTTGCTAGTCCTCTCACTTTCCAACAACTCCAAAAGAGGGAACCCAGTCCTGGAGCTGGGCTTTTTGTTACCCTTTGATGTCTAGGAGAGACATTGTTGCCACAGGGTAACCCCATTTTAACACCTTTATATATGTGTGTGTATTATATATCTTAGGAAGCTGCTACAGTAGTAGGTTTCCATATGATATTTTGAGTGCCCTTAATGTTAATTATCCCTCCCCATATTCCTTATCTATCTTTCCCCATTAAACTCTTTTTATATCATTAGTTCCCTTTAACACTTTATACCACTTTGTTCTGGCCTCTTTCCTAGAAATCCCGCCTTCATGGCTTCTTACTAATTTCCTGCCTTTAATGGGCCTGCCACTTGGTTTCCAGCCACTTGTCTTTTGAGAACTCTCTGTTCAGTTCCATGCATTATTTTTTAAATGGGTTGTTGGCTTTCTTGATGTTTCATTGGAACTTTTGAAGTTAGATGAAACGCCTTTTTATTATGAGATGGCCATGGGCCAATAAGGATGAGAAGTGGTTTTAAAGTGATGTACTCTATTGTCAAAATGACAAGGAGTGGAATTGTGGTGGTTATATTGGTAGTCAACTGGACATAGTCAAAACTCATGTCAGAGACAAACTTCCGTTCATGTCTATGAGGGATTATGTAGATCAGTTAGCTTCTGGCCATGGCTGTGAGGGATTGTGCAGATTATATTAACTGGAGTGGGAAGACCAGCCTAACTGCCAGGAGAGAATAAAGAATAAGGTTCTTCTGCCTGCTGCCTGGCTGAGGATATGTGATCAGCTGCCCCAATCTGATGACGACAACTGTCACGGTTGGCTGTGCCCTCTAACTGTGATCTAAAATAAACCTTCCTCCATTAAGTTGCTTGGTCAGTTATTGTGCCACAATAAGAGAGATGAGTAATTAATACATTCTCCATATCTTCCTCATTTTGTGCCCTAAGTAGAACTTCCTGTAATCTTTAAATTCTAACAGTATTCCAACTTCTCCCAGACATTTTCCTCCATCTTATTTTTTTTTCAGATTTAATAGTGATCCACATACTTACCCAGCCACTACCCTTTCCACCCCAGTCTTAGAAACTAGAATCTTCATCACTGCATATCACCACTGTTATTGCTGCCACCACCACTTATCTCCAAACAGTTTTTTAAATTAAGTGAACGGCCGTTTTTAACTCACTGTTACATTTGCTTAGTGGAGATATATCCTCGAATTGTGGCTCTACTGTTGATATGGTGTTGTTCTTGGAATGATATAGACCATCATATTTGAGAATGTTAACTGATGGGTTTAGCTATTAACTATAAACCCCAACCTTCTCCAGCCTAGCCTCTTTTTATCCCTGCTCATTCAGCAACTGAAAGAATATAGCTGATTTAAGAAAATTCAACCAGTGAAATAACACTAGAAGCTCAATTTTGACACAAAGATATAAAGTACATGAAAAATCAAGGCTGTAGGACCATTCTAAAAATATATAAATCCAAATAAATAGATTCTGTGTGAGTAAATTAGAGGAAATCCCAGAAAAATATTCAAAAGCATTATTGTAGATTAGTGAAATCATATAGAATACTAACACTTGGATGGCATCTGAATATGAGCATATATGGTGTGTGTGTATGTGACGTGTGTGGATGTGGTGTGTGTGATATGTGTGTATGTGGTGTGTGTGTGTGTGGTATGTGTATGTGTGTGTGGTGTGGAAGGGTGTGTTGATGTGTGGGTATTGGGGAGGGGGATGTACATGTGAGATTGTGTGTGTGTGCATGCACAATTGGAACCACTGAGTGACTAAACTGTTCACACATGGTGTGTCCATGGCTGAAGATGCTGTCAGAGTCCCCCGCCCCTGTCCTCAGGCCTGGCTCTTCTGTTACAATGAAGATCACACACTCCAGAGAGAGACTGACCTTCAAATCAGCCCAAGCTCTTGGGGATGGTATGGGTGGGTGAATGCTGCAGCTCACTCACTCTGGGTAAGAATGCACATATGTGCTTTCTGTCTTCCAGAGCTCCCCACCATGCCTGAGCCTTGGCTGCCTGTGTGGCAACTTCCTTCCTCAGCTGCCTTTCTCTCCTGCCTCCTCGACCCATCTGACGTCCCCACCGCCTTACTTGTTTTCAGGACTTCTTTCCCAAAGAGATACCTGGCAGCTGAAACTTGTTTTTGAATAACACCCAAATAACTTGACCTCACACATTAGGGTCTGCTTCTGCAGAACATACATTCAGTGGCTCCAGCAATCTTCACAGACATACTGCTTCTATGAGGTTCAGAGAGGCCAGTTTGTGTATCCAAGATCACCAGCTGGAGAATGGAAAATCCCGGTGTTTGGAGTTTCTAACCCAAAATCACATGCTCACAACTTTTGTAAAAGATTTCCAGGGGCCAGGAGATGGACAATGGGTGTTTACAAACAAGTAGTTCCCTGACGAATTTCATGAAGGTATCCAAACTATGCCTTATTCTGTCACAAAGTCATACTGACAGACAGGAGTTCAGTGCTGGCTGTGTGGCAGGGAGGGTTGCGTTAGCCCTTTGCTCAGTTTATGGCTTGTTTCATGTTCATAAAACATTGATATGCCCTTTAATTTGTATGTAAGGAAACATCAAAATGAATAGAAGTCTCCAAGGTCATACATCCTTTGTAAGATGTGCGAGTCTCCTCTGTGTGCTGTGATTAGCATTAATGAATAAAGAAACTGCCTTGGCCTTGGCAGAACTTAGGTAGGCAGAGAAGATGGAACTGAATGCTGGGAGGAAGAAAGCAGAGTCAGAGAGATGCCATGGAGTGGCCAGAGTCAGACATGCTGAACCATTGCCGGTAAGCCACTGCCACGTGGTGATATACAGATTAATAGAAATGGGCTAAATTAATATGTAAGAGTTAGCCAATAAGAAGCTAGAGCTAATGGGCCAAGCAGTGATTTAATTAATACAGTTTCTGTGTGGTTATTTTGGTTCTGGGCAGCTGGGACAAACAAGCAGGCCCTCCTCCTACAACCATGCAATCTGTGTACTAGTCTTTGTTCAGAAAACACATGTATGAGTCCTGCCCAATGTTAGGCATGGCTTGAAATAGGTTTCTTCTCAAAATGTAAATGAAAATCATACAGAATAGTGAATGTTATATGTGACATCCATCCTTCACGTAAATAAAAATTTTACTAACAACTAACTGGGAGTTATATGGTAATTTGACACACTTTCAAGTATAATAAGAGTTCTCCAAAACATGAGGATGATTAAAATATAATATATAGATATGAGATGATAGTAGTGATAATAAAATAAAACCCAGGTAACTCATCTGAGTTTCCAGAGGTGTTAGGTCTCCTTCCCCCAGTTGGCCTCTGGTGCCTGCTTGCCTCAGAACTCCAGTTAGAAAAGTTCTATGTGATGGAGCTTAGCATGGGGAAAGAGGTTCATTGGAGGAGGCTTTATGTCTTAGGTCTATGAACTGGGAAGTTTGAGAGGGCTATGAGTTCCAGACTATAGAAAAAAAACAGGAATTTTTTGTGATTGGAAGATTATAAACACTGCTGTCTTGACTGAAGAGGTGGCTTAGAAGCTGAGAGCATTCGCTGCTCTTATAGAGAACTGGGATTCTTTCCCAAGCATTCACATAGTGGCCTACAACCATCTGTAACTTCAATTCTGGGAGATCTGACCCCCTTCTGGTGTTCCTGGGCACTGCAGGCATGTGGTGCACAGACATATATGCAGGAAAGACACCCATACACATAAAAAGAAACACACAAAACACTTTTGCCAAATCAGTGCACAAGTCATCATTTTTGCCTTTTCTGTAGGGTTTACATTACAACATGCTCTGATGGAGGTGGGTCTTGTATCTTATCTGTTGATTTCATTGGGTAATAATAAAGAAACTGCCTTGGCCCTCATAGGACAGAAAATTAGGTAGGCGGAGTAGACAGAAGAGAATGCTGGGAAAAAGAAGCTGAGTCGAGGAATCGCCATGATGCTCCCACTCCAGACAGATGCAGGTTAAGATCCTCTCTGGTAAGCCAGCTCATGGGCTACACAGAATATTAGAAATGGGTTAGAACAATATGTAAGAGCTAGCCAATAAGAAGCTGGAACTAGCCGGGCCAGGCAGTGTTTGAAAGAATACAGTTTCCGTGTAATTATTTCTGGGCATAAGCTAGCCATGCGGGCGGCCGGGTGCCGGGGACGCAGCCCTGCCGCTCCTATTTCAACAATGCTCCATTTTCACTCATTCCTTTAATGTGTTATCATCCTATTTCCAGCAGTTCCAGCCTCCCCTTCTTGACCTCATCTGCACAGTTCACATCCCAGGCTCGTCCCCATATGTCTTCTCCCTCCCATTCCAGTCTACAGCCAGACCAGCCTCAGCTATGTCCTTCTAGCTGAACTGTTGATCTCAAGTATCTGACCTGGAAAATCAATAGTTGAACAGATTCAAAGAGAAAGTCGCCCGCCAAGACCCCATGCTACTTGTACGTGGGACGTGACCTCTGCCTGGTGTGCAGCTGATGGACCCGCATTCTGGAAACCATGCAGGCCTTCCTTCATGCCAATGATCAGAGAAACTCCAAAGAAGTTCCTGGACAGGCTTGGTCCTGATCTCTTGGCACCTGAAGTCCCGAGTTAATGATTATACTAGATATATTCTGTCCTTGAAATGGCAGGGGCAACTATAAATGCGGGGCTTAAAATCACCTTTGCCCTTATCTAGTCTTTTCCACAAACACACGGAGGAACCAAATGCTGGCTTCTATGCTCTGCGATCCTGACTTAGTTCCTCTCTGTAGCTGACTGACCCAATCCCCTTTTCTTTGGCCTCTTGTCAAGGGTGGGAAGAAGCAACTAGGCCTGGGAGGAATTGGTTGGCACAGCTAAACCAGCATTCCATCACCTCTCTCAGATCATGATCCAGGAACAACTCAGTTACGGAGGAAGGAGAGGAGCTGTGGGGAAGACCCTGCCAAAGAAGGTGCCAGGCTAGGGAAAGTGGTGCTGTCTTAGATGGAAGGTACTGTCCTAGCTTAGAAAGAGCTTAGCACATGTCTTGGGTATTGTTAAAGACCCAGCTGATTAAAGCAGGGTGGCCACAGTGCTCCAGTTGGCTCTGGTAGTAGTGGTTGTTTTTGGACAACTTCTGGCAGCCTCAGTATCATTCAGGCAATCTGGGATAGTAGCCAGACTTTCTCTTTGTACTTGCTCTTCTACTTCCTTCTCATCCTCTTCTTCCCTTGAATTTCCTTCATAGCCTGTTTCACCTCCTTGTCTCTGTGTTGCCTTGGATTCCACTGCTTCCTGCTCTGATGCCAGCATCCCAAGTTGCTATGTGGTCTGTATCCAGACATGCCTTTTCACTTGAACCTCAGGAACCTACACTTTCTCATCTGCCCTGTATAATTCCTCATCTGGACCTGTCCTAGCTGAGGCTGGAGCCCCTGTCAGTCTCACCATGGGTGCTTTTTCTCTTGGTTAGGGCTTTCTGGCTCTTGGCCCATAGTCTTACCCAGATCTATGCCTTGGATAAAAGACATTATCATCTCCAAGGTGTTCCTCGCCTCCCCCCCCCCAAGGGACCGAGGTTTTTTGGGTCACCTAAGCATAATAAATGTGACAACAGGATGTGTCTGGGTATGGGGGTACATGGACGTCCCAGGGTTGAGGGGGTTGAGGGTAAGATGGACTAGCATCTGGGAATGAAGGTGTAGGGATCTCCCAGGGGTCAGAGAGTTTGGAATAGAATGATCTGAGGCCTGAGTATGAGGGTGCAGGGGCCTCTCAGTAGTCATGGAGTTGGTAAGACAGTCTGGGATCTCGGTATGAGTATGCATGAACCTCCCTAAGGTCATAGAATTCTCCAAAGGAGGCCTGGCATGTTGTTATGAGGTACACCAACCTCCTAAGGGTAAGAGAGTTGGGAAAAGGATAGATTGGAGTCTGGAGTATGAGAATGCAGGGACCTCCTGAGGGTAAGAGAGTTGGGGACAGGATGGACTGGGTTCTTTGGGTGTTCTGCTTCAAGCCCTCACATCCCTGTCCTCCTCCCCCAGTCTACTCTAGATTCATTTCCAGCCTGTTTTTCTGCCTCTGGTACATACTGAGGGACTCTAAGCATGAGCTGCAGAGTCAGGACCCAGGGCAGTCCTGCATTTCTGCTGTTTAGGTCTTCTGAGGAGCACTGTCCCAGGCTCGGCTTCCTGATTGTTCCATTCCTTTCTGTCATTCACCTTTAGGTTTCTGTTTTATTCCAGGAAAGGGTTTTGATGTTCATCAAGGCTATAGGAGGGTCCCAACCCGACTCTCCATCTTCCTATTCTGGGCCATGTCTTCTGTAGCATTTGCATTTTCTACTGCTGTGATAAAACACTGTGACAGGGCTAACTTATAGAAGAGAAAGCTCCAGAGGGAAAAGAGCCACCATGGCAGGTAGGCATGGCAGCCAGCAGCAGGCATGGCAGCAGGAATAGGAATCTGAGGTCCCACATTGGGAACCACAATCGCCAAGCAGAGAGCAAAGTGGAAGTAGGTGAGGCTTTTCAATCTCAATCCCACCCCCAGTGATGCATTTCCTCTAAAAAGAGTTCATCACTTAAACCTCCCCAAACAGTGCTACCCATTAGGGATCTAATATTCAAATACTGAAACTTAAGGGGGCCGTTCTCTTTCCAATTACTACATTAAAGAGTTAATCTAATTATTCTTTATCAATAAAAATTGGGAGTCAGATATCAGGGTATGAAGCTGAAGGATCAGAGAAGCCACCAGTCCTCTCCCACCTGCTGCGTGACTTCCTCCCCAAAGGGCCATGATTCCCCTCCACTCCAGCTTACTACTTCCTTGTCTTATCTGTCCTCAGTCCTCAAAGCGTCGGTGGTTAATCTTGGTTCACTAGTGGCTAGCTCCACCCTCTGACTCCAAGCAAACTTTGTCAGAACACAGTCAAAATATCACACAATACCACGTCCTCATTATATGGCACTTCTCTAAGATGAATCAGTAAGGCCTGTTACACAAGCTGGATTAGAGTGTTCACCTATTCTACCATGAACCTTCCTGACCTCATCCTTTATCTCACACTCGGACTTTGACTCAGGTTTTTCTCTCCTTTGGGCACCTTGCTCTCATAATTTCATTTGTGAACAGCAGAGCTCAAGGCTTGCACACGAGTCCTTGTAGCATACACAGGGTCCTCTGGCTTGTGGGAATAGTTGCTTGTGGGTAGGAACTACCAACCTCATGGAGGCTTGGAGATATGTTCTGCTGTCCTTCTACTGTGCCCTCACGTTTCTTCAGATACTGAGGTTGGGCGGCCTCAAGGCTTGGACCATTTTGCATCATTGGAACTGGAGACCTGTGGCACATGCAGTCATGTAGGTGGACTTTTCTGCCTCGCCAGTGGTTCCCAAATAACCACACAGAGACTTATTACTAATTATAAATGGTCAGCTGATAGCTTATACTTGTTTTTAACTAGTTCTTATAGCTTAAATTAACCCACAAATATGGGTTAACTTATTATATTAACTGTCGTGCTGCCCTGAGGCTTGTTTATCTCATCTATGTATTTTCATGTTGTCAACCTGAGCTATGCCATTGAAACTCTCCTCACAGAGGACACTAGACCAGTGTTTCTCAACCTGAGGGTCGTGACCCCTTTGAGGGCCGAATGACTCTTTCACTGGGGCTGCCTATTATCATTAGAAAACAAAGATATTTACATAGTGATTCATAGCAGTTGCAAATTAGTTATGAAGTAGCAACGAAAATAGCTTTATGGTTGAGGGACACCACATGAGGTATTAAAGGGTCACTGCTTTAGGGTGGCTGAGAACCACTGCTCCAGACTCTCTCAAGGTGAATGTTAAAGCCAACCAGGACGAAGTCATGTCATTTCATCTATTGTTGGCACCCCCACCCATCCTCGTGTTATTGGAACCCATGGCAATGACAGGAGGCCGTAGTACAAGGCCCTAGGGGGGGAAATGTCTGTAGGTGGAGAAGAGAGATCGGTATAAATAGACCAGAGGAGTTGGGTTGTGATGGTTGAATGAAGTGAGCTCTCTGCTAGGTTATGGAGAAAGAATTCCTGGAGGAGGGGACATGACCAAACCAGATATAACCAGAGGTTAGATCAGTGAAGGTACAGGAGAGACAGAGTCAGACATCTGGAATGATGCAGCTCTATAGCCCGCGGTAGAAATGTTGAAAGCGGGAGTGGACTCTGCAGCAACAAGATTGAGAGGGCTGTGGTTGGTGTGTAATAGGACCTACTATTCCACGTCACTCTCCTCTACTGTGATGGTCCTGCTGCATGTTCTTTGTTCACTCGAGACTATGGCTCTAGGACAGAAAATGCTAAGAGTCATATGTATTTGCCAGGCATTCTGTAGCTCCATCTGGATGCTTAGTTCTCTGTCATTTGTGAGTGGTGGAAACTCGCATCATTTGGTTAAAGAAAGGGAGAAAGAATGCATAGCCTGTTAATCTGCCCAGAAATCTGGGAACAGATGTGCATTCTAGACTGATAGATAACCTTTGTGCTATCTGTGTGGCCAGAGACCACACTTGACTATCCCTCAGACCCTTATTGTCATCTGTTTTTCTAGGTCAATCTACAGAATCCAATTTTATGTAAGCTGTCATATGTACTATATAAAGAGTTTCAATGTAGTCACATCTGATCTTTTTTTAAATGTTGATCTGTTCCTCAAGGAGCACATAGAATTGAGTTAATCATCATTAGGAAAGCTTTTTACCAAATTTGTACTGTGTTTAAATAAGCTTAAAATAAATTACTTGGGGTCAGACTTACAAAGTTAGAACCATCACCAGCTACTTAGTTGTGTTGAACCAAACTGCCTTCTTGCTTCTCTTGGATCATCTCTCTGTTGGCCATGGAGGTTGCAGAGATCCCCACAGGGAGGAACTCCTAAAGGAGATGGAAAAATATTTTGTTTGCTTCTAGTCTTCTCATTTGAAATGCTTTCAGTATTCCAATACCCATTCATAAAACAAAGTACAATCAAAATAGAAACTAAAGGGCTGCAAGGTGGTTCAGTGGGTAAAGGCACACTCACCTGATGGTATTAGTTCCTCTCTTGGAACCCATATGTGCTGGCTAGCCTGTCAACTTGACACAAACCAGGGTCATGTAGGAAGAGGACTATCATTGGGTGTAGTCTTTATTACTCCTTTATGTCTTCTTTATGGTTTCTATTGCTGTGAAGAGATAACAGCAACTCTTATAAAGGGAAACATTCAATTGAGGTGACTTACTTAAGGTTCAGAGGTTTAGTCTA
The DNA here is from genome assembly GCF_014885135.2 of Alexandromys fortis. Classification (NCBI taxonomy): domain Eukaryota; kingdom Metazoa; phylum Chordata; class Mammalia; order Rodentia; family Cricetidae; genus Alexandromys; species Alexandromys fortis. The sequence goes on along the minus strand of NW_026067934.1, from coordinate 518,830 downwards.
CTTTTGTCATGATAGGAAGCAAGACAGCATGCAGGCAGACATGTTGCTAGAGAAGGAGCTACATCTTACAGGCAAGAGAAAGTGGTCTCAGTCACCGGGTAATGTCTTGAACATATATGAGATCTCAAAGCCTGCCTCCACAATGACACACTTTCTCCAACAAGGCCACACCTCCTAATAGTGCCATTTTTGGGGGAGCCATTTTCTTTCAACCCACCACACAGCAATAGAAAACAAACAAGGACGCTATGTCAAGATGATTCACTCTGCAAAGTTTTTCTTTGACCTCCACACCAAACATGGCACATGCCTATCCCCCCATATTTATAATAAATAAAAACTAATTTTCTTTAGAACAGGAAATTAATCTATAATTGAAACATGCTAAATAATTGTAGCATGACTTCTGATAGGCTTTAGTAGTAAAAGCTCAGAGTCAGATATAGGTGAAAATGCTGAGACTAGAGAAATGAAGGAGCAAAATACCTTTCCTACTCAACTTTCCAACCTAAAAGAGACTGAGCTGTCTCCTCCCAACTTATCACTTCCTCTCTTTGCCCAGTCATATCACTTCCTGTCTGTCTATGCAGACCTCCATACCTCTGTGGTTAGCTAGTGACTAGGTCCACCCTCTGATCTTCAGGTAAGCTTTATTTATATAACAAGACACCATCACAAATAATCACTAATAATATTCTCTTACACATTGCTCCAGTTTTTATTTATTAATTATGCATGGCGGTGGATATTTTATTAGCATCTAATAGTATTATATTAATGCACTGTCCTGATTAAAACTGTTATTTTGTTGATTATAAAGTACCCGAACAGATGCTCAGCATCAATGGGAGTTACAGAATGTAGAGAAAATAATTGAGATGCTACATGACACTCATCGGAAGGATAGACTCTAACATTTGTTGAGGGATACGGATGAGTAGTTTGGGGGCCACACACATTCCTGGAGGGAAAACAAAATGCTGAAGCTTCTAGGAAAATAGTTTGGCAGTTTGAATGGTGACTCTCACTTGATCCTACAGGTCTACTAGGTAAGAAAAACACAACAAAAACAGGTGCTTAAGTACACACTCGTGTGTGTGTTCAATGGAACTCTACATTCCTTAGCCTTTGCATCTGTCGCTGGGACCTAATACTTGACAGGAACAACCCATGAGGGAAAGAGTTTATGTAGCTCATGGCTTACGCCTACCACTGTATGGAAGGCATGGTAGCAACAGTGTGAGGTGATGGCTGTTCCATGGCCTGGATGGTTCCTGGGCTAGAAGAGTGAGCAGTGTGAAGCACTGTGTGCTGGCGGCTTGACTATTTTTAGAGAAACTCCTACATCCACTTTGTAATGTTTCCTTCAGCTCCTACTTGACTAAGATCTATTGTGTTTTTAATCTGTCTTTTCCCATCTGCCATCACAGACACAGCTTCTAATCTTTGAATCAGTATACCCTTTCGAGTGGTCCTGTAGAACACAGTCATCTGAACTAATAGCTACTATCTTCCTACTGCCTACTTGTCAATGACCATCACAATGGAGCTGTGACTGTAGACGTTCCATCACAGAAGGCAGGGTGGAGAGGGTCACTGGATGGACCCTCACTGAGATTCCAGCTACTCCTTCTACCATTTGTAAGCTACTCTGCCCAAATTTGAGAAGGTGCTGGAGTAGAAAGGGGAAGGTTAACTGAAGGAGCTCACCTATGCTGTATTCATAAGGGTTCTCTAAAGGAACAGAGCTGATAGAAAACATATATTAATATATATTTGTATACATATGTTTAAAAGGGGATTTATTAGAATGATTTACAGGTCATATGGGTAGTCTGACAATGGCTGTCTACAGTAGTTGCTCTGTCCACAAGACTGGATGTCTCAGCAGTCCTAATCTGGTACTGGGGTCCTGGAAGATTCCTAGGGAACCGCTGGTCTCCAGTCTGCACTGGACTCCTGAAGAAGGTTCTCAAACCAGTGAAGGAATGCCTCAGCAACAGGATAGATGAATTTGCCAGCGAGAGTGAGGGCAAGCAGGCAAAAAACAAAAGTGCCACGGACCGTCCCTCTTGGAGACCGCTATCCACGGGAGAACAGGGTGAAGGATAGGATAGCCAGGATACGACGCAAGGGAATGACAGACAGACACACTGTGTAGTGAAAATCTGCTGCAATTTTACTTCTGTAAAGCTTCAGTTTTTGTACAAAACAGATCAAAGGACTTGGCAGGCTCACTGCATCACCCCACTCAGGGTTCCAGACATAAATCAAGGCTAAGCATAATCAAAATAGAGCTCCTTCTACGTGCTCCTCTCTACGTGCTCAAGATGTTGGCAAGGACTTTCAGTTTTGTTTTGTCTCGCACCATTAACCACATTCTACCGTGGGAGACTAGTTCTCAGGGTCCTGTGTTTAGCTTCCCATTTATATAGTTTTTTATTCTTTGGTCCATATTCCCTAATAGTTTTCTTATAATAATTCCTATACCAATATATTAAAGCTGATCTCATGTTTTCAATAATTTCCATTCTTTCCTTCTTACTATAAAGACACCAAGGCTTCCGGGATCTAACTAATTTTTCCATAAAGGAGAATTTTCTCTAATTCTCCCTAAATCTGATTCACTATGATGATTCCCTCGTAACATTTCAACTTTAGCCGTTTCTGTTTCATAATTAAGTTTCCCAGGCTCATGTGGCGTGGGGCATACTTCAGTTCCTCAAGGACTGCTTTAATGAACGGTGGAGCCGAGCCAAGGACGTACTTTGATTTCTTAGTAAGCGGTCAGCTATAAACAAGAAAATTAAGAAATACAGAGAAAGATCAGGCAAGGTGTCAGGAGGGCTCGCTCTCAGGGCCATCTCCAGATACGAGATTTGCCTATGGCATCAGGTCCTATCTCGACCACTGATTGCCAGGGGGACCACCTGGTGCTTCGCTCCAAGAAGCTCTAACCCCAATCCTTCAGCAGGTAAAAGCCAGCGCAGAGGCATTTTGTCACTACACGGCAGTCACTGCTGTGGACGTGGCACAAAAGCTTCTTTCTTCCATGTCCTTTTATGTGGGCTGCCATCATAAGGTGTGACTCACATTTAGGGTGGGTTCACACCTCAAATGATCTAGGCAAGAAAAATCCCTCACAGGCTGCCCAGCTGCTTGGGTTTTAGTTGATTCCAGATGTCAAGTCCAGATGACAGCCGACCTTAGCCATCACCCTTCCTCACTCCTGCCTCTCATTCATGCTCTGTAAGCCCAACAAACTCATTGATTGCTGGGGGTCAACTTTAATGGAATTGTGCTTTGGGTTCTTTATAAGAAAGGGGTACATGATGTTTATGTAGGACCCAACCATGACAAGCTCAACAGAGCCCCAAATCTCAGTAGTTTACCCTAAGGCAATACCTGGTCCACGAAAGACCACAAGTTGAGACCACCCAGATACCACCCAGGAACAGATCATCCAAAGAAATTCCTAATGCTCTAACCATTGCGGATAGGAACACCTGCCAGCACACACCCAACGCTTTTTACCAGGACACCCACAAATGTCAGCCAATCAGGGGTCCTAAACCTTAGAAATTCCTCACTCCAACCATTGCTATTATAAAAACCCAACCCCAACTGAACTTGGGACTCTCTGTTCACGTCAATACCTTAACACACACAAAGTCCGAGTTTGAACTTGAATAAGAATAAAGGCTCTTTGCTTTTACATACAGGGATCGGTCTCCTAGTTGGTTTTGCAGGAGGATGTTGTGATCTGGGCATAACAGTTTACACGTCCTTGAGCATCAAAATGAATATAATATCCCTCAGTAGAGAAAAGAAAAAGGCCTTCCTTTACTTTCGCTCTCTCACCAGCTAATCTATTCTTTGTAAACTGCATCGTTCCATATTGATATTTGGAATCTTTAGTGTCTCATTTCCTGCTCTGATAGAACAAACTGACTTTGAGATTCTGCCTACGATCAGTATGAGAATGAAATAGTAAAGTCTGTGGATCTGAGAGTGGAGGACGCTCCCTCTGCTGGTCAGTCTGAGGACAGCAGGCTCTTAGGTCAAGTTCAGCTTGTCTGAGACTTTATGGGTGTGTTTGGTGGTAAGGCTGAGTCTGACTGTGTGCACTTGTGCAAGTGTATTTATATTGTGTGCCATGTATGTACATGTGGAGGCAAATTGTAAAGTACTGAGGAGGTTTTTATGTGTGCCTGTGTGTGTGTGTGTGTGTCTGTGTATGTGTGTGTTTACAGCTACCAAGTTTCCTGATGGGTGTGTGAAAGGGACCCAAGGACCCCAGTGGGTAGCCATGTCCTCATTCTATCACTGGAGTAACGTGTATGTGTGTATGTGTCTATGTGTGTATATGTGTGTGTCTGTGTATGTGTCTGTGTCTGTGTGTCTGTGTATGTGTCTGTGTGTGTCTGTGTGGGGGTGTCTGTGTATGTCTCTGTATATGTCTATGTTTGTGTGTGTCTGTGTATGTGTGTCTGTGTGTGGGTGTCTGTGTATGTCTCTGTGTGTGTCTATGTTTGTGTGTATCTGTGTATGTGTGTGTCTGTGTGTCTCTGTGTGTGTCTGTGTATGTGTCTGTGTGTCTGTGTATGTGTGTGTCTCTGTGTACGTGTGCCTGTGTATGTGTCTGTGTATGTATGTGTATGTGTGTGTGTCTGTGTGTGTCTGTGTATGTGTGTGTCTGTATGTGTATGTATGTGTGTGTCTGTATGTGTATGTATGTGTGTGTCTGTATGTGTATGTATGTGTGTGTGTCTGTGTATGTGTGTGTGTCTGCGTGTGTATGTGTTTGTGGGGTGTGTCTGTGGGGGGGGTGTTGCAGTTGCTGGAGCTTCTGCCAGAGCCCCTGGCCCTGTTGTTAGACTCGACCTTTGCAGTGCAGGCTGCACACCCCAGACAAACAACCCTGGGAGCAACCTGGGCTATGTTTAAGTCCTGAAGGACAGTCATGAGTCAGTCAACTCATGTCTCAGTCAGCTCTGGGAATGACTCTAAAGTATGTACTTGATGCTGGCTGTCTCCCAGAGCCCCTCCCTAGATCTCAGCCTTGGTGGCCAATGTACAAACTTTCTCCAACACACAGTTTAACCCTTGCCTCCTTTCCCATTCTACTTCCTCACTGCATTGCTGGTGTCCAGGGATTATCTTTTACATCTGGGCAGTTAAAAGCTTTCCTAAGGGTCACCCCCAAAGACAGGATTTGAACTTCAGGTTTTTTAAATTGTCTGCTTATGGGGATCCTAAAGTAGGGCAAATATAGTGACAAATTATACTCTGGAGCCAATGTTCATGCCCCTAGGAATGTGAGTATCAGAGAAGGCAGCTTACTTGCTCAGTGTCACACAGCTGGTGAGAGACAGAAGCCAGCTTTTTATAAAGTTACCTGATCCCAAGCCAGGAGTTCACAGCTTTTGCAAAAGGCTGCTAAGGTCAGAGAACGCTCAGCGGGTGTTTACAGCTACCAAGTTTCCTGATGGGTGTGTGAAAGGGACCCCAGGACCCCAGTGGGTAGCCATGTCCTCATTCTATCACTGGAGTAAAGATGACAAACCCAGTCCTGGTGCTGGCTGTACACTGGGGTGAGTGTTGCTTTAATTCTTTGTTCAATATTATGTATTTAATATTCTCACCAACCCCCTAGCTCCTCTGATGAATATGAAAACACTGCAACACAGCGAGTTGAAGAGAAGTGGCCCCAAGCACAGCTGATCCTGAGAGGTGCCCTGCAGTCTGTTCCCACACACAATGCTGTCCGATTCTCAGAAGTCACATATGAATGTCCAGTTGTGTGACAAGCATGACATGCAACAGTTCCCTTTTTAGAATATAAATGATAGTTGTACAGAATAGTAAACGTTGTTTCAAGAGCAAGCTACACAGCACATGAGAAAGGGGACTGAGGAAATGGCTCCATGGGTGAATGGAATCTACATCTAGGAGACACACCCGTGTCTCTTCCTTTAAAGGTTAATCCAGTTGGGTGGGGGCAGGAATCTGGCTAGAGGCTCAGCCATAGGAAAGTGGACTCACTTTAAGATAATGTACGTTTCCTTCCCAGAACTCCCGGGTCCTAGTGCAATGCCCAGGAGCCTCCATGTGGTTCACTGGTTCTGTCCACCTTTCTGAGGCAGTAACGTCTTCTTTTGGATTCTGGTGAGAGCCTGGCTATTCCTTTCCTAACTCTCCAGATTTCTTTACTCCTTTTCTCAAGTTCCCCTCTTCATTGTGTGACCGCCTGCAGCCATGTGGCTGACCTTCATGCCGAGCTGGTGATTCCATTCTTCTCCACACAGCCTTGAGACTGGCAGCTAGTGGGCCTGGGATTTCCTTTGAAACTCTAATAAACTATCCTCAATCCTCTGCCCGAGTCTGTTATTTGTCCATGGGTGTCATTTATCGGTCACATGTCTGTTACTGTGATATAGCAGCCTGGCCAAGGCAACTCAGAGAAGAAAGAGCTTATTGTGGTTCCAGAGAGACAGAGTCCTTAACGGCAGCTGGCAGAAAACCAAGAGCTCACATCGTGAGCCATAAGCACCAGAGAAAGCCAACTACAAGTAGTGTGAGGCCTTAAATTCTCAGTACCCATCCCCCAGTGACATCCTTCCTCCAGCAAGGCCACACCTCCTAAACCTCCCCCGAACAGTGTCACCAAGTGAGGAATAAAGTATTCAAATGCTTGAGACTATGGGAGATATCTCTCACTCAAACAAGCACACTTTTATTACTGTGACTGAAAACCCCATGGGAGTGCAATTTTTCTGTTATTATATGATGATTCTTCAGGAGCTCCTCATGACCTCCAGCAATGCTTCTTCCCTGCCTTTTCAATCTTTAATTAGCAAGCAAACCAACAAACCCATACAAACAAACAAGCCAAAAACAAACAAAAATTGTTTCTGCAACCCTAGAGGGTATTACATTTGCTTGCAAATGTAAAGACCTGGGTTCAAATCCTCAGAATCCACACAAAGTCAGGCACCGTAGAATCCCTGGGAGCTAGTGAGTCACTTAGCCTGGAGTACAGAGCTGCAAAACCGACAAGAGACCTTAAAAAAAAGGAGAAAGGTGAGAACTGACACCCAAGGCTGTCCTCTGACCAGTGCCATGGTCTCCTCTGCTTGGATCCATCTGCTCAGAGAGTTGTGCTCGCTTCGGCAGCACATATACTAAAATTGGAACGATGCAGAGAAAATTACCATCTGCTCAGAGTTCCTCTTGACCTCACCACCAGATCAACCTAAGCATTGTTCTTTGTTGTAAGCCACATTATGGGGTGATAGCTGCTGGGGTTCAGCCATGACAGGTACATACACTCCAGGGTAGGGGTGTGTGGATAGAAATGTTGGGTAGGAGGAACAGAGATACAAAAGAATGAGACATAGAATAGTATCAGAAGGGCAACTCCGTGAATCCTGAATACTGAACCCACCTGCATTTATTTTTCATATGCTTCTATACCCCAAAACAAAAGTGGGTGAAGAAGGCAAAAGACTGCTTTAACAGCATACAAAGTTACTTGCTTCAGTACTTGAGACACCAAGTCGTTATTTCCTGAGTAAAGCATTCTGATGTTTTGGACAGGATATGCAGTGAATGCATCCTAAACCAAGTATCCTGTAGGCTGCCACTTCCTGTGTCAAACCTCCTATTTAAAATGAAGGCTCAGGAATAGGCTCGAATTCTCTGACTTCTGGTCAGGGTTGAGTGGGTCCACTTCTATGGGCCATCTTAACGTTCAAAACAGGAAGTAACTACACCCTAGGTCAGGATATCTTCTTTGTAGCCACACCTGCTTTCAACAACTTTGAAAGAGTAAAAATAAGCTCAAACTCTCTGTACCCATCCCCCGTCAAGGCAGAACAGGCTCATATCTGTGGACCGCCACAGTTCTTCCAACTGATCCTGGGAATATCACCTGGGAAATCATAGGGCTGCATTTTTTGATCCTACCCCAAGAACTGTGTCTTTCTCTGGACTCTGAGCTGCTTCAGGGTAGGATTTGAATTTTGCTTGTGTCCCTGGTAGGCAGAGGAAATCCTGGAGTCTCCCAGCTTTGTGCCATGAAAGAGCTCACCAGAGAAGTTTCTTTGTGTCATGGACAGCAATTCTTATAGTGACTCGTGGCTGGTCACAGTGCAGAGAATAAATGGCCACCTATATCATAGCCACACCTGCAAGAATCAAGGATCCTTTTGGAAGCTGATGATCATAAGAGCCAGAAGTCTGGGAGGATAGGACCAACAATGCCTTCTGGATATGACAGAACTTCTGAACTCATGAACACACAGCAATTGCTGCTGCCTGTACAAGACCTGTTCAAGATCAAGGCAGTCAACATTCCAGTACTGGGGATGGGGTCTTGAAGCCCCAGGTGAGGAGCTATTGACAGCTGTCGGTGGAGGGAGAGTCAGTTTTCTTTAGGGGATCTGGGCCCTGGAAGGCCTTCTGCCCCCTGTAGGTCTTACATCTATTTTTAAAAAAGAAGGGAGGGGTGGGGAGCTGATCTTCAAGGAATAAAGTAGAAGAGTAGCAGCTGAATCTGATCAAAATACAATTTATGCATGTATGAAATTCCCAACAAATTAATTAAAAAATAGTATGTATTCATTTTTTAAAATGAATGGTGCCGGCTGTCAGAGCAGCTCAGTGCAGAGGACCTTGGGAGATGGTCTGCCTGGCCTGTCTCCATTGCCCTAGCTCCTGAACTCCTGTTAATGATTCTTGGAAGAGCAGGGGCAATTGTAAATGTGGGGCTCAGACTCACCTCTGCTCTCTTCAGAATCTTGCTCACCCCCAATCTCACCACTCCTGGCCCCCACTGTGTCAGAAAGGGCCAAGTCCCAAAATCTGGCAGCGTCCATGCTGTGTGCACCTGATTTGATTCCACTCTGTAGCATGCTGACCAGCACCCCTCATTTTGGCCATTTTCCCAGGAGGGGAGGAAGCAGAAGAGTCAGTAAAGGATTGGCTGACACAGCTGAGCCCAGCCTCCCATCACCTCCTCCAGGGCAGAAGCCAGGAATAAAACGAGCTCTTGAGGAGGGTGAAGAAGTCTGGGAAACAGGCTGTTCCTGAGAGGAGGTGCCAGGCCAAGGGAGGTAGAGTTGTAGGGTCCTGTACTGGGTTAGAGAGAGCTCTGAGCCTGACTATTTATCTCTAGTTAGCCAGCTGTCTGAGACCCAAAAGCCACAGTGACTCTGTCCACTTCCAGGTAATAGCCCCAGGCAGCCTCACTATGATTCAGGTATTTGGGAACTCTTGTCTCTCCTCTTCTTACTGCCTCTCTCCTCCCCATGGACCGCTCCTCCTACCGACAGCCCCCACTGTCCCTACCCCTGTCCACTATCGCTGAGGGCCCCATACCGCTTCCGAGCCTCTGAATCTCTCTGTCCATCCTCCCTACAGGATGCCACAGTTGGACCTGTCCTGGCTGGGATTGAGCCTGGAGGCAGCCTCACCATGGCTGCTTGTGATGCTCATCGGAACTTCCTGGCTCTTGGCCCGTGTCCTGGCTCAGAGCTATACCTACTATGGCACATATCGTCATCTTCGTGGTTTCCCTCAGCCCCCAAAACGGAATTGGTTCTTGGGTCACCTGGGCATGGTGAGTGTGGCAGCAGACTGTGGCTCTCCTATTTAGGAGTGAATGCATTAGAAATGGGGCTGAGGGAGGCAGTAGCCCCGAGTCCTCCAGTATCCTTCCCTAGCTTTTCGCTTATTCCGGTCTTCCACCCTGAGTTAGCTCTAGATTAATTTCTTACACTGGTGTACACTGAGGGGTTTCCAGGGTGGGTCACACCGAGTGAGGACCCCTGTGTTCCCCCATTGTCTGCTGGTGAACTTGAGACCTCCTGAGAAGCCCTGTCCAAGGTCAGTGACATTTTTTCTGTCAGTCCATCTCCGGTTTTCAGTGTTTTTCTGGGATTGGTCTTTGGTATCACTCTCCCACCACACATAGGATAAAAGAGCTATGGGCTGTCTTCCTGCCTTCTGTTCCTGAAGCCCCCTCCCCCCCTTTTTTAAAGCTTGCAGTTCTCCCCTAAGATGAATCCATGAGTCATGCTGCCCTAGCAGAACAAGAGTCACCCACTTGCCCTTTCACACACCGTCCTTTGAGACCCACCCCTTGGACCTTGACCAAGTCTATCCTCTCCTTAGGATAACTTGGCCTCGGCTGCTTCATCTGCAAATAGCAAAGCTCACGACATCCATCCATCCATACAAAATACTACGCATGGGAATTCTTCAGGTCATTATGATCTTATAGGACCATAGCCACACACATATGCAGTGTGTCAGTGATAAAAACATTATTATAGAACACATGATTTTATTCATATATTTATGTAAGTATATATATATTTAATTGGATATATAGACAAATACATAATAGATATATAAGCTCTATACAACACATTATGTATATCATTAAATAATGTATCGTATATATCCACATGAGGGTGAGGGCAGAGAGAGGGTACATTGTGGTATGGTCACTGGCTTATATAATTATGGATTCTGAGCATGCTAAAATGTGCCATCGGCAAAGTGGAGGACTGGGAAGTCAGGCTGTATTTAATTCAATCTGATACCAAAAGTTTGACATCCTTTGTGTGGGGATCCTTAGGGGAGGAGCGATCCTGTGGAATGAGTTAGAGTGCAAAGGTCAAGGACCTGGACTGTTAAGTCTGGGGGCAGAAGAAGATGGGTACCCCAGTCTGGAGATGGGAGTGAATTTTCCCTTTCCCTATCTATTGCTCTATACCAGTGGTTCTTAATCAGAAGGATCAAGACCATTTAGGAGGGGTGGTCACAGATTAGACATCCTGCAGATCAGATATTTACATTACAAATCATAACAGTAGCAAAATTACAGTTATGATATAGCAATAAAAATAATTTTATGATTGGAGGACCCCACAACGTGAAGAACTGTATGAGAGGATTGCAGCATGAGGAAGGTTGAGAGCCACTGCTCTATACGCTTCTTCAATGGAATGGATGGTGCTGCCCACCGTGTGAAAGGTGGGTCATCCTGACTGAGACTGCTGATGAAAACACCCATGCCTTCTGGAAACGCCATCCTGGAGATACCCGGAAGTCATGTGGTTTCAGCTTTCTGAGCATCTCACTTGACCCCCGACAAACCATCCCAGGAGGTGACTGCTCCTATCTTGCTTATAGGTCCCACCCACCGAGCAGGGTCTAAAGGAGGTGACTAAGCTGGTGGCCACCTATCCCCAGGGCTTCAGGACATGGATGGGTCCCATCCTCCCGCTCATCACTCTGTGCCACCCTGACATCATTCGATCTGTCCTCAGTGCCTCAGGTACTTGGGGGAAACTGGTGGTGGTGTGAGTGTGGGGGAAGGGAAGGCTTCTAGTCTCCGCATTCTTGCTTCTGTGAGATTCCTGAAGCAGCCCAGTCCTTCTTTCTCTTGGATTTCTCTACTTTTCACTGAAGTTGTCAGGAGGAAGCCCAAGCAAGGCTCACAGAGGGTGAGAGTGCTAGGTAGAATTCTCGGGGCTCACGCTGGCCCGCTGCCTTGGTAATTCTTTTATTGGAAAGCCTAGAGAATGTAGGACCTCTTTCTTCTCATCTCCATTCAGAGCTCAGAGGAAGGTATCCTGGGCACCCACGGCATGGTGTGCACCACTGGGGGTGTATGCTACTGGTGAATGGAGTCCTGGCAGGTGGTTATCCACATCTTCCATCAAACCTCAAAGGGGCTCCTGTTTTCTGATCCAGGTGAACATTGAACCAGCCTGTTTGCCCACTGCTAAGGTCTCGGTGCTGCCTCCAGCGGGTACACATTCCTGGGGTACAGGCAGAGGGACTTTGGTGATTCCCTTGCCACTGTCTCACGGGTATTTCAGTATGAAGCTTGACTGATGTGTCCATCTCCTGATTATACCCGGTGTAGCAGCTCTTTTTGTTGCTGTTGTTATCACAACTTAAATGGGCAAAGATTGGTTTTGATAGTGGTTCAGAGTCCATCATGATAAAAGAGAAATGGACATATTATCATGGGTAGATAGAGGGAGGATAGCGGAGAGGAGGGAACTCATTTCAATATGTTCCCAGGGGTTTACTTCAGTGACCTTTTTCCAGCTAATCTCCACTTCCTAAAACGTCTAGAATCTTCCAAAATAGAGGCAGCATCTGAGGACTAAATCTTTCAAAACACGATCTGGTTGAGGTGTTTCATACTGTTGCAGGTATCAACCAAGTGTAATCATGACTATGGCTCTATCCGGGGCTCACGGAGAGCTGTGGACACCTGCAGAACATCTGTTTCTTGCCTAAGCAGTTGTTTGGAATTATCTTTCTCTTTTTCTTCAGCAAAGGATACCAAATAACAAGTGTTTGGGAGGTGATTTGGATTTATTACCTAGAGTCCCACTGGCATAGAAATATGACAGATTTCTTGTTTGAGGCAGGTCTGATGTCTGACTGCACCACACCAATGCCATATCTGTGAAAATATTGTGACTATTTTAAACTCTTGTCTGGGACCTGCCTATGGGTCACGCTGAGATGTATCAGACCATTTCTGTCCGTTTAGCAGTAGATAGGATTATTTAGGGCAGATCATGTGTGTGTCAGCCATGTTAGCCCATGCTTCCCCATATATGTCCACGACACATGTTTGTGTCAGGAGATGTCACAGCACTCGGTGATGGACAGCTGTGTTAGGTTTGTAGACTGTTGTGCTACACTTGACGGGCAGACATGGTAGACTATGTTGAAGCCAAGGGAAGGGATCCTAAGGTGAGTTGAGGCTGTCTCACCTTGTATCCGGTTTTCTTTTTCTCTTCTCTGCTTCCGATGTCCATTTCTCTAACTCTGCCCTGCTGGGTTTGGGGCAAACATGCACACACCTCAGTGAGGTGCCCACACGCTCTGCAAGTTCATGTCTTAGACTCTCCATGGCCCCTGATCATTCCTTTTTATGTCAGTTGCGGTTGCCCCAAAGGAAGTAATCTTCTACACCTTCCTGAAACCCTGGCTGGGTAAGTAGCTGTAGATGAAGGGCCCAGGGACATCCTTGGAGGTGGGTGGGGGACACGCCATCATTGCTCATTGCCATGCTGCCCTCCCAGGGGACGGGCTCTTGGTGAGTGCTGGTGACAAGTGGAGCCGCCACCGTCGTATGCTGACCCCTGCCTTCCATTTCAACATCCTGAAGCCCTATGTGAAGATTTTCAATGACAGCACCAACATCATGCATGTGAGTCCCCAGAACCCAGCTTCTCTGGAAGAAGGGACTTGGCCTCAGATAGATCTGGTCTGTACTCTACAAGGTAATACTGCGGCCATGTTTTATTGTATTTGTCTCTCCATGTTGTGTCCAAGATGATACTATAGAGCCGTATCTTCCCGCATGGTGAGTGCTTATAGAGTTAGTTTCTATTTTTATCAGATGGTTGCCCTGAAAACTAAATACGATTTCATGAGAACTATATAGAAACTGCCAATAAGGAGCGAGGCACTGCCACACACACCAGTTTGCAAACAATGAGGTCTGATATTGCCAATAGAGATGTAGGTCAGGGGATTGGTTCTTCTGGACAGTGTTTAGGTCATTTGTGGCATATGATAAGCTGTGGCTCAGCTTGTCTGATACCAGCATAACTCTCTGATTTGGGGACTTGACCATCTTCAAGATAACTTAGCGTGGTCTCATCAGGACAGACTGGACTCTGGTCTCTAAGGTTCTCTCTCTCTAGAAGCATCCTGGGCTTGCTTCTGTGGCACACATTTCCACAGAAGGGAAGCTGGAAGTCACTTGAAGCTTGGGTTACATTGAAGTGATAGCTCCTTTGCTTCTCCTAGATTATAGTAGTTAAAGTCATAAATCTAACACAAAAGCAAAGGGTGATAGAGGCTCAACTTTGTTATGGACATTGCTGAAAACGCATGTTACACTGGGTTGAGGAACAAAATAGGCACAGGGGCGAGTGTCAAATAAAGAGCCAACAGTTTTCTTTTCTACTTGCTTGCTGGTTGCTCATCTTGTTGACCATATAAGATTCCTTGTTTAAATACAAAAGATAGCCAGTTACTCATTGTGCATCTTCCTAGCATCTGTTCTTTCTTGAAAGCATCTAAATCCCATAGGAGCATCACAGGTGGGCTTCAATAGATGCAACCCATGACCTACATTGCATTACTTAGCTTTAGGGAATCTACTTTTATGCCAAGTTGAAGCAAGCCTGAAATTTGCCCGTGGCGAATATCACTGGATCACTCAAGGGTTTCTGCAAGTATATATGAAATAGTCCACGTTAAGAACATTGGAATGAGCCTGGGAGTGGTGACACATGCCTTTAATCCCAGCATGTGGGAGACAGAGACAGGCAGAGGCAGAGCTCTGTGAATTCAAGGCCAGCGTGCTCTAAGCAGTGAGTTCCAGGACAGCCAAGGGCTACACAGAGAAACCCTATCTTGCAAAACCAAAAAAGAAAAGGAATATTGGGATGGTTTATGTTTGGAATATTTAGTAAGAATATATAGAAAACAATGGAAGTCTGCCATACTCAACATAGAGATAGCTTTGAGCCTGACTTATTATACTCAAGATTATTATTGCATTCATAGCACTTCTGGAGCTGATGGTCATGATCTAATTCCATAATTTATGCCACAAATTAAATTTTTATCAAACCTGTAAGATAGAGACTGCATTTTCCTCATTAGGGTGAACCTGAGGTTTGAAAGGATAAAGGAACTTGTCCCACTATGCCCAGATAGTAAATGATCTACAAATAGTGGCTTGTGAGCTCCATCATGATTTATCAGACACAGATCAACTTCTTGCTCAAGACATGGCATGTGAAACAGAGGGCAATGAGCTGACTTTGGGTGCACAGAGCATGGACATCAGAGATGAGACTTTAACTCACACCTCCTGATCCTCAGCCTTAGGTCTTCCTCTCCAACATAACAGTTTCACCCAAGCCTGGTTATCCTGGGGTCAATGTCTGGAGCAGAAACTTGGGAGTCTGATTTGGGGTATCCATTCCTGTGGCTGTGGTTGGGCAGAGTCTCAAGGAGCTGAACCCCGATCATGATACTGTTTCTTTTCTGTAAAGGCCAAGTGGAAGCGCCTGGCCTCAGGTGGCAGCGCCCGTCTGGATATGTTTGAGAACATCAGCCTCATGACCTTGGACAGTCTGCAGAAATGTGTCTTCAGCTTTGATAGCAACTGCCAAGAGTGAGTTCCCCCATTCGCCCGAGAACATAGACCTAAGGGAGGAGGTGTGAGAGCTATGGCTAGCAGTAGGAAAAGAGGGGACTCCCTGGAAGACGTGATTTAGAACAAGATTCAGGGATGCAGATGGGTAGTAGATCATGTAAATCTGGCATGGAGGAGGCACCTTAGACATGAGATTGGTAGGTTGACACTGGATTAGATACTTTCCTCATTGCTGCAACAAAATAGCTGATAGAAGCAATTTAAGGAAGAGTTTATTTCAGGTCACTTTGAGGGAAGCTCCATCATGGCAAGGAAAGCAGGGCAACAGGCTGGCTATACTGTGTTTGCAGTCAGGAAGCAAAGCTTTGTGCTCAACTAGTTTTCTCCTTTTTGTGTGGTCTGAAACCTGCTCCCCATTGTATATATGAAAACGGGCAGAGAGAAGCCATTCCATATCCTGAATACTATGCTATCTTGAAATTGTCCTCACTCTAAAGGTCTAACACCTTTTGTCACCCCATACAAGTTCTTAGGACATGGGTAGAAAGAAGCCAAATTTGTTGCCAGAAAAGTAGCAAGGATGGAATCTATTCTAGCTTCGACAGAGTCTCCCCCTTCATGAAAACCCCACATGATCTAGGTCTCCATTGTCTGTATTTTTTTTCTCACATTCTGATCTACCAAACTCCTATCAGAATTTTCCTTTAAGTTCCGCTTACAGAATTTAAGGGCTTTTCTGGCTCAGCATTTCAAATTCTTCTACATTCCTTCTACAGAACAAGTTTCAAAGGCCTAAGAATCACTTATTCAGGGGTTTTATAGTTATGACCCCACTTCTGGTACCAATTTGCACATTACTTGTGTTTCTTGTTTATACAACAAAAATTAAAGAATGAAGGCTTTGTTTTGGGTTGAAGTTGAGGGGAAGTCCATCACTGTAGGGAACTTACTGGTGTAGGAGTGTGAGGGTGATAGTCACATGGCATCCACAGTCAGGAAGCAGAGGGCCGTGAATGGTTACACTAACTAGCTTTCTCCTTTTGGTGTCTTCTGAAAGCCCAGCCATGACACAGTGCTGCCCTTATTAAGACAAGTATTCCCACCTCAATTAAGCCAATCTAGAGAATCCAGGTATGCTCAGAAATTTGTCTACAAGGTAATTCTAGATCTTTTCAAGTCAACAATCAGTATACACCAACATAGGAGCTAAACTATAAGGACACAAAAGCCAAAGGTGGGACTTTCTCCTATACTTTCTACCAAAGGTATTTGCATTTGTAGTCACTTCTGTTACTGTGTTCACTTAATCAGAAGATGGATTTAATTTTGACTCATAGTTTCATAGACTTTCGTTGATGGTTTCTTTTTTCATTTTGTTGTTTGTTTGTTTGTTTGCTTGTTTGTTTGAGACAGGGTTTCTCTGTGTAACAATCCTGGAACGTGCTTTGTAGACCAGGCTGAGCTTGAACTCACAGAGACCTGCCTCTGCCTCCCAAGTGCTAGGATTAAAGGTGTGTGCCACCACCACCTGGCCTTGTTGATGGTTCTTTGACTCTGTTGTTTTGGTGGAAGCATGTGTTAGAAAAAAAAGTTTGTTTCATGACAGTTGGGGAGCAGAGAAAGAGAGAGAGAGAGAGAGAGAGAGAGAGAGAGAGAGAGAGAGAGTAAAAGACCAGGTCCTAACATCCTCTCCAAGGCACACTTATAATGGCCTAGCCAGCTTCTATTAAGTTTTATTTCTTAATGGTTCTGCCATTTTCTAACAGCCACAGAGATGGACATTTGGGAAACAGCCCCGAACCACAGTAAATGGACATGATCATATCAGAGATTTGTAGACACTGACTGTCTTGTAGAAACAAGGTGAAATTGTCACTGAAAGCAGGAGCCCTGTAGGAGACTGGAAGAAAATAAGGTCTTAACTAGTGGAAAGTACTGGGAAGCAGGTGGGTCAGAACTAGATCTAGGGTCAGAGAGAAATGAGGGGCATGATGTCTGTGCTGTACTCCAGATGCCTTGAGACATGGAGGCTCATGAGGATGGGATGCAGAGAGATAAGAGACTTTATAGTCAAATCTTATGACTAATGGCAGGCATGTATTTGTGTGGCCACCTGTTTCTGACGACTGAATATCTTGTTGGCAAGTAATTCGCATTTGTAGTTGAGAGATGCTTCTTGGGCTCCAGTTGGGCTGAGCTGTGTTTCTTCTCCTCATGCTCTACTCGTACAGAAAGTCCAGTGAGTATATTTCTGCCATCTTGGAACTCAGTGCTTTAGTGTCCAAACGGTTCCAGCAGTTGCTTCTGCACGTAGACTCACTTTATCAGCTCACCCCTAATGGGATGCGCTTCCGTAAGGCCTGCCGCCTGGTGCACGACTTCACAGACGCTGTCATCCAGGATCGGCGACGCGTTCTTCCCAGTAAGGATGGTGATGATGTCCTCAAGGCCAAGGCCAAGTCCAAGACTTTGGATTTCATTGATGTGTTGCTGCTGGCCAAGGTGGGTTCTCAAGAGGTGGAATGGAGCTGTTTAAACTTAATTCATTAAACATGATGGTGCACATCTTTAATTCCAGCACTCCAGAGGTAGTGGCAGGAAGAGTTTGAGGCCAGCCTGATCTATATATTGAATTCCAGGCCAGCCAAGTCTACATGGTGAAACCCTATCTCAAAAAATTATTAAATTGTTAAATCATTAAATAGCTATTTTTTTGTTTGTGGGCATAAGTTTTAGATAGAGTCTCACTAAACAGCCCTGACTGACCTCAATCTCGTGTTCTTCCTTCCCTCACCTTGCACTTTCTGGAATCACAGATGTGTGCCACATCACTTAGGTCTAGTTAGCATTTTTAGAGGTCAGTCTCACTGTGTTGCTAGTGAACGGATCCTCCTATCCCAACTTTCCAAGTCATGGGGCTACATGCATTTGTTACATCCTGGCTTTAAGTGGTAGGATGAATGATGGAGTCAAATATGGGATTGGAATAAAAAGACATTTCAGATTTGAGGCTTGATGTTGAAATACCTAGTGGCCATGGAAGGCATGTGAGGAAAAGAGGGGCAAGCTAGAAAGAGATATTATAGAGATAAAATCAGTGTCCGGTCAGCATATGCCTGCCCGATCTGAAACTGAAGGACGTAAGACTTCACTCTCTTTGTAACTTAATGTGTGGTTGCGAAATCATATTCAAGTCTGTATGTATGCCTAGAACTGTGCACCTACAGGCCAGGGCAGCCCATCTGTTATCCTCAATAACACCAGCAGCCAGATTAGGATTGTAAGAATGGCTTCCTATGCGCAGCTCCTCCCTTCTCAGGTGATGTCATGATTTTACATCAGGTGTGTCCAGAAGATTTTACACCCCAGGAGGAAAGCCCATACATTACGAATCTCTCAAGTTTCACAGCAGAGTTGGCACATCTGTGCCTTCTTTGTTTCAGGGAGTATGAACAGATGCAAAAGGAGAGAGGTGAAAGGGGAGAAGGACAAGGAGAGAAGAAGAGGAGAGGGGAGTGTAGGGAAGAATTAATGTTGAGAGGGTAAGAGAATAAGAGACAAATAAGCATGAGGGGACATTTTAAATTAATTTTTGAGTGTGCAAACTAACTCGTTTCATTACTGCATTTTCATGAACATGTAATTTTGCACTTTGAGGGAAGACTTTGTTCTGTAATGTAAGCAAGTTTTCTCCAATCACAGGTAAATTCTACAGGTATGTAATCCTAAGAACCTCCAGAGGAGATAAGATAAATTTTTCTGCATGTAACACCCAAGAATGAAACAAGCGAGTACAGTGGGAATTGAATGCAGGATAAGAGCGGCCAGGGGAGGAAAACATATGAAAGATATTTGAAAGTGAAAGAAAAAGAGGAGAAGTCTAGTTAGTGGTCATATGTAAGAAGACATCATCTCCATCCACACATTGTCATGTTGTCACTGTCTATCCTGTCAGTTCAACCCTTTCTGTGCCAAAGCGGGTAACATTGCCCTTGCTGACAAGGTAGACTCTATTCCTATCAAACAGTTATGGAAGGATTGACAGAGAGAGTTCTACTCCCTCCTAGGAGAAGATGCAGTGTCTTGAGGGTAATGTTTATTCTCCAGTTTCAAAGGAATGCTGTCGTGCAATCGTCCTATATGCAAGGTTACATAGAGAAATTGTGATCTAGCCAGTAGTCACCAATTTCAAAAACAAACAGGAAAGAGCCCAGTCAAGAACTGTCCCTGGGGTGTGAGGAACTGTGATGATGATCAAGAGAGGTACAGAGGCGCAGTGGGCTTGGTATATGGATCTTAAAGAGCTATCTCGGGTTAGACGTAGATTCAGAACTGTTGTGATCTACCGTGATCTGGAGTCTGGCATTGTCTCCAGGATGAAGATGGAAAGCAGCTGTCGGATGAGGACATCAGAGCAGAGGCTGACACCTTCATGTTTGAGGGTGAGGGTCCCAGTGTGGGACCATAGAGGGAGCAGTAGTCTTCATTTCGGGAACATTGAATGGACCCTAAAATCCCACAATCATCTGTCTTCCCTTTTTTCTTATCCTTCCTGGGCCCCTTCCTACCTGGCTGCTGCCCACTTTGTGGTGTTGAAGTGACTCTGAGACCCAAGCCCACCTATCTGCCCCTCAGGTCATGACACCACAGCCAGTGGGCTCTCCTGGATCCTGTACAACCTGGCGAGGCACCCGGAATACCAGGAGCGCTGCCGACAGGAGGTGCGGGAGCTGCTGAAGAACCGCGAGTCTACAGAGATTGAGTGGTGAGCATATTAATATATTAATGCGTCCTTCTCCTGGCTCCACTCCTCGGGAGGCAGAGGGGCTCTTTGCTGATTCTTCCATTATTTAATGGTGAGAACAGTGCTCACTAAAAAGAAGAAGTTTTGTGCTTTGAGACAGAAGGATTTGAACTTCTAAGAGAATTACTGACAATCCAGTCGTGTGTAAGGGTAGATGATGTCACTTTGCAGAAAATCGATGTATGTAAACTCTCCTTCCTCTTCCCCCTGTCTCATATAACATGCTTCATTGTCTTACCTCTCTGTCTGCTCTTCTGTTCCCTATTTCCTGCGGGAATAGGAATTCATAAGGGACACATGGGGGCAAAAGTCGTTGTCAGTGCGCTGTGGAATCTGTTGCATCATTCACGCTTCTGCTCAGCAAATCCTCCCATAATGCCTTCTCACGACAACTTTATGAGCAGCTCTCCTGTGCTAAGGACGCAGCTGAAGGAAATGCTGTCAGGAGCTCCAAGCCTGACTGGAGAACAGCCCTGCATCAGGGCATTCCCGGGACACACTGGCAGCTGTGAGATTTAGAGCAAGAGAAGCGAGGCTGGGTTAAAGGATCTGTTTCCATCTAGAACCCTCAGTGGGGAGGAGGAGAGAGCCAGCTGGGACTCGGGTACAGTGAGGAGAAGCAGAGGTGGTGGGAAAGGGTAGAGACAAGAGGAGTGGTGCTGTGTGACTTCTCTTGGGAAGATGTGAGCAAAAGTCTATTTGTCTCCTGGACAACAGACCAAAGAAATGATTCTATGAAAAACCAATTTAGTGAAACAAGGAGTTTATTAGAATGTCTCACATCAGCTTGAGTGAGGGGTTATTTTCAGCTGAAAACCCCACCCTAATGTGGATGAGGACTCAAAAAAGCTGCATTCCCGGAGCTCTCTGTCCAGCAGTTATTACTTTTTACTTAACCTTGAGGATCGTTTAGGTTTCAGGAATTTCCTAAGACTTGTGAGTTGTTCATACCTTGAGCCTGGGAAGTTTTGTGTATGACCTGAGTCTTTTGGAGCTCCCCCTGGGGTGGAATGTCTTAGTTTGGACAAATTTGTTACACAACGAGGGGGAGGGGGATTGGAAAGAGAAGGGGAATAGAAAAAAAGGAGAAATAGCAAAGATAGGGTTGTGAGAAAAGCATAGGGAGAGTGTAAGAGAAAGAAGGAAGTGAGGTGGGAATAGGGAGGAGGGGGAACGGGGAAAAAGAAGTTGGAGAATGAAAGGAGGGAGGAGAAAGGGAAGAAATGAAAAGAGAGAGGACGGAGAACTTGCCTGTGAAGGAGCAGGGTGGAACAGAGGAAAAAAGAAGACAGTGTGGATACAAGGATGTGAGCGGGGAGGGAGAGACTCAAACAGAGGCAGCAGAGCAGAGAGAGAAAGGAGATAAAGAGCAAGCACCGCCAGGCAGTGGTGGCTCGGCCTTCAGTCCCAGCACTCTAGAGGTTCTAGAGGCAGAGGCAGGTGGATCTGTGACTGTGAGGCCAGCCTGGTCTACAGATTGACTTCCAGGACAGCCAAGAAAAAAAAAAAGGCAAACATGATATCTGTGTTGTCTCTTAGTTCTTTGATTTTGGCCTTACCAAAGGAAAATTTCTTTTTAAAAGGCATTTTTGAGTTCCTTTTTTATGGTAGACATTTGTACATGTTTACTTCAGAAAAAGTTTCTAAAGATACCTGGTTAAATTCTATCCACTACATTCCTAAGTCTCTTCTTTTCATGGGGATAGTTTAAGACTGTGGGGAAAGGTTACGTGGGCAACACAGGACCTGATGGTCTCTGTTTCAGTCCTGGTAATTGTGTGTTGGCTTCCTCAGGGACGACCTGGCCCAGCTGCCCTTCCTGACCATGTGCATCAAGGAGAGTCTGCGCCTGCATCCTCCGGTTACAGTCATCTCCCGCCGCTGCACCCAGGACGTTGGTCTCCCAGATGGCCGGGTCATCCCTAAAGGTGCCCACGGGACAGAGAAGGAGGGACCTGGGCACACAGTAAAGTTTATCCAGCAGCTGGCTAACCCCATGGTCCCACTTCATTACAGGTGTCGTCTGCATGATCAGTATTTTCGGGACCCACCACAACCCAACTGTGTGGCCTGAACCTGAGGTGCTGCAACCGCCCCTCCCCATTCTTTTTCTCCACAATGATCCCTGCGGAAGGAGCAGGTTTTAGCTGGGGAAATCAGAACTTCCCTTCCCTACCACACTCAGGACTCTGTGCTTGGAGATGCCATTCATTGTCTCTTTCAGGTTTATGACCCCTTCCGCTTTGATCCAGAGAACATCAAGGACAGGTCACCCCTGGCTTTTATTCCCTTCTCTGCTGGGCCCAGGTGAGGCCAGAGGGCTTGAGGTGATGGGGCAAAGGTTTAGGAAAGATGGAGAAGATGGCAATTTGGGACAGTCAGGATCTAGGTCTCGTTTCTGCATAGTCGCAGGTTAAGCAAAGATGTGCAGTGTCAGGGTTGGGAAGGTCCAAGAACCACAGCCCTGTGCTCACGCGCCACCCAGCTGATAGTTTCAGTTGGCCTCTGAGTCTGACTGAGGTTCAGGGGATACAGAATCTAGATGTAGACGAGAAATCCCGAATATGTTAGTTCTCCTTGGGTGCTCCTCCAGCTGGCGGATCAGGTACCTAGGTCAGGTTTCAGTGATAGCTGGGTCCAGAATGAGATGCCGGATACAAAGTTCCCACCCCGCCCTCCCGCAGGAACTGCATAGGACAGACTTTCGCCATGAACGAGATGAAGGTGGCGCTGGCGCTCACACTGCTGCGCTTCCGCGTCCTGCCCGACGACCAGGAGCCGCGCAGGCAGCCGGAGCTGATCCTGCGCGCCGAGGGAGGGCTGTGGTTGCGGGTGGAGCCATTGAGCCCACAGTGACCACTAAGCTTGGATGGATCATCCCACCCATCCACCTACCTCTGTAGATCCCAAAATAAAAAGAGCAGTCGCCTGTGCTGGAGGCTCGTCGAATACCAGCAGGAGGCGCTGGAGGACAACAGGGAACCAACATTTGGGGTCTGGGGGAGGGATGAGGCTGAGAAGTCCTTGGGCCAAGACCACTGACTTCCTCTGGCTGTTCACAGGCCCTGCATTGTCCTCCAGCCTAGCAGGACTTAATCTCTTGAACAATAGACAGCTAAGGGGAAGTGTCTGGGCAGGATGGAGGCCAGTCTCGAGCTCAGAAAACCTTTTAAACTGAGGCACATACCCATCGCCTTGACCTCCATTCTACTCCCCAAACTTCTCTAGTTCTGGGATTCTGCAGTGTGTGGAAACTACATTTCTCGGTTTATTAAACCTAACAAGTCAAGCATTTGTTGCCGGGTTTTCTTTTCTTTTCCTTTTCTTTTTTCTTTTCTTTTGTGTCTGTCTGTGGTGTGTGTGTGTGTGTGTGTGTGTGTGTGTGTGTGTGTGTGTGTGTGCCAGTACCATAAGATGAAGGCAGGCTGATTTATTGGTCTTCCAAATGCTCATTTCCTTAATTGAAGAATTTTGTGTAGGTGTTGCATCTGGGAGAGGTTTGTCCTCTTACTACACTGTCTTTTCATACCACAGATTAATAACTTCACTTCAGTACTGCAGCTCTCCTGAGGTACTTGTTATTGCCTTTCTTTTGATCTTCTTCTGCTCACATTTCCCTTACTACTCACAGCAGCTGGAGAGAACAGAAAGCACAGACATTTCTAAGATATAGACGTTTAAGCAGAGTGTAGGATATATACTTTTTTCCTAGAACACCTTCAATAACTCAAAGGACAGTAGGCAGATCCTCACTTGGGATCCTCACAGTGGCAATGCCATGTCTGTTTTTTGGTATTGTTTTCCTTTAATGATTCATTGAGCTTTGTTGGGATTGCTTTAGTGAACATGGATATGAAGTCATTTATTTATTAGAGCATGGGTAACTAATCATTGACTACACTATTGGAGAAAACGACCCCCCCCACCCATTCCTCTCTGTTTTTGCATGCTGTGTACTGCAAAATTTAGTATAGGGATCACAATTGTTCTTGATCCCTAATCTGATTATTGTAGTAATGCCTGGCTACTAATTGTGGAGGCCCAAAAATGTGAGCCTATTTCCACCTTGTCTGACGGTCAGAGAGTTGGAGGTTGCTCTAAGTGGTTGACGAGTATAGTTGCACATGCCAATTCAGGATGTAATTACCTGATTTTTTTGACATTAAGATAGCTCTTCCAGGTAGGTCCATGCCATCCTCACAGGTGGTCAGGATATGGAAGTGTACTTCTGCTCCTTCTTTTGTAACGATGAGGTCACCGGGGAGTGGTTGCCTACAGGATACATTGTCTAAAGCAGCTTCACTGCCTAAACAATAGAATGGTAATGATTTGATGTCTCAAAGTGTTAAAGCGATTTACTGTTTGAGCTGTCCTTTGTATCATGTTAATAAAGTCTTTTGTTACATCCTTCCCACTCCCTGTTTATATTGGGTATAAAAGCTATGAAAAAATAAAGCAAATGATTTCAGGATTCACTGGAACGCCCTCCCAGTACTTTCTTTGGTTTCTGTCTTATTATTTTCACACGTGTCTTAATATTCTTTACTAATATTTTTTTTATTTTTTAATACATTTTTATTGATATTTAATGAGCTCTACATTTTTCTCTGCTCCCCTCTTGCCTCTCCCTTTCCCCATTTAATCTTCCTCCAAGGTCCCCATGCTCCCAATTTACTCAGGAGATCTTGTCTTTTTCTACTTTCTACTTCCCATGTATCTATGTAAGTCTCTCTTAGTGTCAGCACTATTGTCTAAGTTCTCTGGGATTATGGTTTGTAGGCTGTATTTCTTTGCTTTATGTTTAAAAACTACCTATGAGTGAGTACATATGATAATTGTCTTTCTGTGTCTGGGTTCCCTCATTCAAAATAATGTTTTCTAGCTTGATCCATTTTCCTGCAAAATTCAAGATGTTGTTATTTTTTCTGCTGTGTAGTACTCCATTGTGTAAATGTACCACATTTTCCTTATCTTTACTAATATTTATAAAACCTCATACCCCTACCCTGGCAAGAGATATGTTTGTTGAGGCCAGTCCATGACAATTGATCATGTTTAAGTAGTTGAATATAACTCAGCATGTGTCTTGATACTAAAGTGTTTGCCAAAGAGTTCCATCCCTAACACCACACAATAAAAGAAAAGCATGAACAGAAATACTTCTCAGCTGGGTCACAGTTTAAACACAAAAGGCCCAGGAGACTCCAGCTGAGGTGATGCCCTGGCATCCATGTGCCAGCAGTTACAGTGCTCTGTAAGAACCTGCCATCTCTAACCCTGCTTAGAAACTTCCATGCCCATCAGGCAAAGCCCCTGGGCTTCTGCCCTGGAGGACACATTAGAACAAAGTTCAATTGTTTTCACTGGCTTTAAATAGTCATATGGGACATCTTACAGACTACCAAACTTCCTTACAATAACAGTCCCCAGGAAACCAATTCCAAGTTTTGCCAGGGCTCCCAGCAGGGCGATTTTTAGTGGCACCTGGGGACTCATTAAAAGTTGACAGACAATTCCAGTCTCCACTTCATTTGCTCAAATTACAGAGCCTCTGAGGACCAGCCACAGAGATGCAGACAACTGAGGCTGATGCATACACAGCCCCAGGTTAAGATGGAGAAACCGTGCTACCCACACCAGAGCAATGATGGTTCCCCAGGTGGTTTTTCTGCCTAGATTCCAGCCTAAACTACAAGGAAGACCTACAGTTAAGTACTGGAGAGTTCCCTCTGTTTTCCCAGGACGCAAAAGTCCCAGAGTCAACTGCTACAGACAGTACTGTGACACTCTGTCTTGCAGAGTATGACCTCATGAGCAACCCATGCTCCTGGCACTCAGGGATGTCCTGTGGGGCTCTGACACCTCTTCTTCCACTGTAGTGCTCAACACATTGTCACGTGAATAACTCATCCAGCAATGTCCCCTATCCCACTAAAGTCACAACCCCAAAAGGACAGGGACCTAGTGAGCTCCTTCAAAGGTGTGTGATGTGGGATTCCCCATTTTATGCTGTGAATATGTTTTATTACCATTGGTTAATAAAGAAGTTGTTTTGAACTATGGCAGGTCAGAATATAGCTAGGCAGGAAAACTAAACTGAATGCAGGGAGAAAGAAGGCAGAGTCAGGCAGATGCCATGTAGCCACCCAAGAAGCAAGATGCAAGGTAACAAACCACCGGCTTCATGGTAAAATATAAAATAATAGAATGGATTAACTTAAAATGTGCTAGCTAGGAATATCCCTGAGCTGTTAGTCAAAATATATATAATTAATATATTTTTGTGATTGTTTAGGGTCTAGGTGGCCAAGAAACAAAAGCAGTCTCCTTTTACATAATGGAACCCAATGTTCAGCAACATACATTCTCATAAAGCCTAAGAAAAGTTAGAAAAGGCTGCTAGACCCACAAAAATGGGAATTAGTTGGAGCTTCTTGGTAGCCACATATTTTCAGATAGGCTCTGTTTGCTGGCGGTGAGCAGAGGAGCGATTCTTTTAAGAGAAGGCTTCCTGACTCACCATTGGCAGCAGAAATTTCACAGTTCATGCTGGCAGCTCTGGATCTTTCAAGAGTTCTTGCTACAGAGCACTTAAATGGGGTATGTGAGCAGAGTGGTTTGTTGGTGTTTAGTTTCTTGAGTTTTTTTTTAATGTATTTTGGATATTAACCCTCCATTGGATATAGTGTTAAGGAAAATATTTTTGCATTTTGTAAGCTTTCATTTTGTTCTATTGACAGTGTCCTTTGCCTGGTTTTATGTTGAGGTGATAAATATGGATATATTTTTATTCTTCTACATACAGACTCCCTGATTTCAAGCTGTAATACAGAGCTATAGTAATCAAAGAACTGCATGATGCTGGCATAAACAAAAGACACATATTGATCAATGGAATCAACTCAAAGACCTAGACACAAATTCACACATCTATGGACACCTGTTTGTTTGTTTGTTTGTTTGTTTGTTTTATAAAGAAGTCAGAAATACACAAGGGGAGAAGAGCATTTTCAGTTAATGGTGCTGATCTAACTGGATGTCTGTGTGTAGAAGAATGAAAGCAGATTCATATTTATCACCCTGCACAAAACTCAAGCTCAAGTGGTTCAAAAACCTCAACATATAAACCAGTTACACTCAACCCGATGGAAGAGAAAGTGGGGAATAACCTTGGATGTATTGCCACAGGAGATGACTTCCTGGACAGAAAGAACACTAGTAGTATAGGCAATAAAGTCAACAATTAATAAAGAGTACAGTACCTCATGAGATTGAAAAGCTTTTATAAGGCAAAGGACACTGTTAATAGTACAAACTGGAAGCTTACAGAATGGATGTGATTGTTGCCTGGATATTTTCCCAAATGCTATTGTGTTTAAATACGCTGGCAATAAACTGCCAGGCATCAGACTCTCTAGGAGTCTAATCCAGCCTGGCAGAGTAAGCTCGGCTGAACTGAGTCTTCATTCTCACCTCTTCTGGATCATTTTACCTGCCTACCATGACACCTGTGGGGACCCCCTCACATCTTTAATTTTTTTAAGCATTCATTTAATTATTTTTTGTGTTCAATCATGTCCCTATTAGCACACCACCATATGTATATGAACGAAAGCCAGAGTACAAGTTGTGGGAGTCTGTTTTCTCCTCCCACCTGTGGACTCCAAGGAGCATATTCAGGTCATAAGTCTTGGCAAGTTCCTTTTTCTGCCAAACCTTTTTTTAAAAGAGGGACTTGTCTCCTTAAAAGGGATTTCATACAGCTCTAATAACTTATCAGACCACCTTACAGAATGAGACTGAAGCCCAGACATCGATGGGTCAATGGTGGAACCATATCTTGATAGGTACGAATGTGAGTGTGTAAATGTACGTGTCCAGGCACAGCCATTCAGAAGTCAAAACAAGACAACTGTCTCTCTGTGACAGGCTCTATCCGGTTGCTTGAGACAAAGTCTCTGATCCAGAAGCTTGCTATTTTAACTAGGCTGGCTGGGCCAGTAAGCTTTCAGGATCTGCTTGTATCTGCCTTCTGAGACTAGGATTATAGGCAAATGCAGCCATGCCTAACTTTACGTGGGTCACGGGGATTCAAACTCAAGTCCTTAAGCTTTCAGAATAAGCTCTCCTACTCACTGAGCCATTGGCCCAGCCTCCCAACAGTGGTTTTATGGCATTTCCATACATGTGTCAAGATGCTTTGTCTTCATTCCTCCCTCCCATGAGCTCTTCAGGTTGCTCCTCCTGCTTTCGCTTCCCCAGTGCGGGGAGTACAGGCGTGTGGCATCTTGTGAAAGGCCTGTTTGCCCCACCTCTGGATACTTCCCAGATTTGACTAACATGTGCTCCCTCTTTCCACAGATTCAGAGGTAGTCAACCACATGAGATGGTGAAATAGAACTCCCACCAATGGAGTGAGACACAGCCAGCATCTGCTTTAGAATAAACACGAAGTGAACTTCCTGCCGCCACCACCCTGGCCTGAGATTGCTTTCTGGTTTGAATCAGGATGCATTCTTTTTACAAAAAGAAATTGCCTTGCTGAGTTGCTTTGCTTGTGTGTTTCCTTGTGTGACACTGAGAATATTCTTTTCTAATATGTTTCTGACATACAGGCTCAAGACCCTCGGGCACGATACTCCACAGCTCCTCTGGCACACAAACTCCAACCTAAGTCTGGAATCCCTGCCGTGACCCTAGCAGGTACTGCCCAGGCTGTGGAGACACAGTGAGGCCAGCACCCAGGTGCCCTCGAAGACCCCAATGAGCACTCAGAAAGTGACAGGATAGCGGATCCCAGTTCAAAGCAACAAGACCGTTTTGTCTCTGTCTCCAGCAGATCTCCTTCCAAAACACAGCCATGTGGTGCAAAATCTAACTGGTCTTAATAAAAGCTCAGAGTCAGATATCGGGCTAAATGTTGAAAGATAAGAGAAGCAGAGCACTCAGCCACTGGAGAGACTTTTTACCTCTACTGAATCCTCAAACCAAATGGGGTATCCTGTCTCTATGACTCTGATTGAATGGCTTCTGTATGAAACCTCAGACTGAATTCTGAGCTCCTGTCTCCTCCCTTATATCCCTCTCTCTGCCCAGCTATATCCCTTCCCTGGCCCTGGCTTTCCAGACCTGACACTTGCTCTTAACGTTCGGGGCAATTCCTGCTTCCTCCTCTGCAAAGCAGTATCACAGGTATGCTCAGGGAGTTCTGGACCCCCGTGTCCATGGCGACAGCACGTGACATCAGAGAGGAAAGACCACATAGGACAGGTGAGGTCACACTGGAGGAGAAGGGAGGGCTGGGTGATGCTGGAGAAGGCCATCCTAGGCACCAATACAAGAAAGTGGGCAGCAGCAGAAGACTGGAAGCCCTTGACATACCCCGGCTTCTCTCTTTCATCCAAGGACGCGCACTTGAAAAGCCTGTTGTAGGCAAGTGAAAGAAAGAATGAAAAAGGAAAGGATGTGACTGGTTCTGGGGTTTGGCAGCAAATGAATGAAAAAATAAAGGAATAAAAAGGAAAGGAAACATGACTGCTCCTAAGTATGGGGGAGGAGAAAGTTTATTATAGGCATAGGGGAGAGTGCAGCCAGAGGCGGGGACCTCTGAGGGTCCAGAGTGGACAACAGCCTGGGCTGGGCCATGTGAGGAGAGGAACCAGGTGCAGCAGCCAGGAGACCCAGAGGTACAAAGGGAGCGGGGAATCAAAACGGTTGGATCATATAGGGAAGGGCAACCCAGCCCCCTGGACTGGAATGTTCAGGGTAGGCAACAGGGTATGCCAGCCAGGATTAGGACTGAGGGATGCTGGCCAGGTCCACTTTGATATGTTAAATAGACAGCTCAGCCATCTGTCCCAGGTTTGAAACCTAACAGTAGGAATCAGGGACAGGTGGATACTGTGTAGATGACTCATAAAAGGTCATATATCGGGGACTGGAGACTTGGCTCAGTGGTTAAAAGCACTGGCTGCTCTTTCAGAGGACCCTGGTTCAATTTCCAGCGCCCACATGACAGCTCACAACTGTCTGTAACTGAAGTTC
Organism: Alexandromys fortis; assembly: GCF_014885135.2. Lineage (NCBI taxonomy): Eukaryota > Metazoa > Chordata > Mammalia > Rodentia > Cricetidae > Alexandromys > Alexandromys fortis. The sequence continues at coordinate 488,765 of NW_026067934.1, read as the reverse complement.
CAGGGGATCCGACACCTTTACACAAACACGTAGGCAGGCAAAACACCAATGCACATGAAAGTAATTTTTTTAAAAAAAGAAGTCACACAGCCCCTTTCCCCTTCCTTTTCTTGGCACTGGGCCCACAGGAAAGATCTGGCACACCCCTGAGCTCCTCTGCATCTTGTTAGACCTGAGGGGGGAAACAGTACCACAACTGTTTGATTAAAGTAAGCTTTATTTAGAGATGCACCAGGAGCTGACCAGTTGGCTGTCTCTCACATTGCAGAGAGCAGCTTCTCACTGGCTTTTGAGCTGGCTTTTACAGGAACGGTTAGTGTTGACAGAAAACAGCCGTGGGAAGAAAGGAGGCAATAAACTTACGTGAAGAATACATTATATGGGCGGGGAGTCATCAAGGTATCTGGAAAGACACATTTTCCTATGACAAAGGGGAGTTGTGTATCGCAGGGTCAGGAGTTCAGCCAGGCAAAGGGGTGGCCATACATCACGGGGTCACAGGTTCAGTGTAGGTTGAAAAAGATGGTTTGCAGTATACATAGTATACATTAGGCTTAGGAAACAGAAACCTTTGTAAGGGATGGAAACAATAGCAATGAATACTGTGGCTTTTTTTTAAATTGCTTTATAAATAATACCGTTTAAAATTTCTACCTCCTCCCTCTTCCCATTTCCCTCCTGCTCACCCACTCACCCTCCCTCCTCCCCCTTCAGTCCTAAGAGAGGGCAGGGTACCCTGCCCTGTGGGAAGTCCAAGGCCCTCCCTGCTCCATTCAGGCTTAGGAAGGTATGCATCCAAACAGACTAGGATCCCCAAAAGCCAAATACTGTGGCTCTTTAACAAGAACGTGGCTCCTGTTTTGGTTTCACAGGCTCTCCTTAAATAAGCTATCTCCTTTCTTGTACAGCTCATTGAAAAAAGCTTGAGCATCTGGAAAGTCGGTGGCTGCCTTCCAGACTCAAGTCCATGCAAGTAACACTGATAGCCCCACCTTCAGGAATTTGAAATGAGACTTTTTTTTTTTACACATAATTTCTCAATCTCTCCATATTCAACCAAAAAAAATACAAACACACAAATAAATGAATATAGTTACTCAAGGCATGGAGACAGTGGCATTTATTTGCAGAGACAAAAATTAAAACAAAAATGTTCACACTTTAATGATACTGACTACTTACTTAGCCCAATGACTTGTGGAGTCATATACAAAGATTTACAACCTACCTTCCAAATGACACATGGCCCCTGAGCCCAATGTCACTCTCAAGAGAGACAGTGGATGTTTTGAAATCTAGCCTCTGCCCTTCAAATCTCTCCCATTCCCTCTGCCTTGCTGAACTGCTAGAGTACAGTCCTAAAGCTAGTCATCACGGTCTACTTCCTTATTTGGTCACTTCCTCCACCTGAGGCCTACCACCAAGGTCCAGCTCAAAGAATTGAAGTCCAGCAATCAAAACCCCTTTGGCTGCCCTAATTAACATGTCTGATTGAAATTAAACTCCTCATCCTAACACGGGTTTCCCTTCTTCCCTTTTTAAACTGACATTTGCCTCATTTGCCTATGGGCCACATGAGTCTCCTTTCTATCCAGAGGACAAACATCCTTCCCCGTCTCCCTGGTCCCCTTCCCCCTCATGTTGCATGAGTTCTAATTGGTATTAATAATAAAAACCCAGAGACAGATATTAGGGGATGAAAGGTGAAAGATCAGAGAAACAGAGCAGCCAGGCACTAGAGATCTTACCTCTATGGCTTTAAGCTCCAAAAGAGAGTGAGCTCCTCTCTCTACCTTGCCTTTTCACTTCTTCTCTCCACCTAGGCATATCACTTCCTGTCTGTACAGGAAGTATAGATAGGAGCTTTCTGTTATGGCTAACTAATGGCTAGCCCCACCCCCTGATCTTCAGGCAAGCTCTATTTGTAGAGTACAAACAAAATATCACCACATCCTCATTCTCTGTCTCCTGTCTTTATTCCCTGTCCTTCTGAGGCAAATAAATTTTCTTTGTGCTTAGAACTTGGTCTTGGTGTGTCCTGTGCCAATTCTGGTTCACTCACCCTTCTCAGGGAGTCACTGTGACTACACAACAGTGTAGTTAATAAATTTATTACTTTTGTCTTTGTGGTAAAATTCATTTTCAGCCTGTGTGTCATCAGCTTGTCAGCATTGTCCACTATTGGTGACCTCATAAGTGACCAGCACTCCACAAATGAATCGAGAGGGGGGAAAAACTTTCTCAGATAAATAGACTGCAAAAATGCAAGGTGGTCCTGGTTCATCTCTCTGTTATTATGATAAAAAATTGACTAAAAACCACTCAAGGAAATGGTTTATGCCAGCTTACAGGTTACAGTCTGTGGAAATCGAGGCAGGAGCTCATGACAGAAACCTGGAGCTAGGAACTAAAGTAGAGACCATAGAGGAATGCGGCTTACTTCATTCCCTGGAGATAGGAACTGAAGTGGAGACCATAGAGGAAGGCTGCTTACTGGATTCCCTGGAGATAGGAACTGAAGTCGAGACCATAGAGAAAGTCTGCTTACTGGATTGTTCTCCAGGTTCACATTCAGCTGCGTTTCTTCAGGTTCAGCTGCTTGGCTAGGGGTTAGGGTCACCCACAGTGGGCTGGGCCCTCTCACATCAATTATTAATCAAGAAAATGCCTCAGAGAATGACCTATAGACCAGTCTGATGGTGGCGTTTCATCAGTTGAGGTTCCCTTGTCTCAGATAATCCTAGCTTGTGTCGAGTTGACGAAACAAATAAAGAAAGAAACAGCGCCTCAAAACTAACCAGTATATAGGATCACAAGGAAAACCCACACTCATAAGGCCACACATACTAGGACTATGTTTTGGTCTAGGGTGTGAGTGGTACTTGTTTTGTCTGAGCAACAGAATGTTTAACTACAGATGTAGCCTGTGGCCTTCAGCTGGTCTATTCATTTCTTTGTATCATGTTAATGCAGTTTTTTTAATCTTACTCCTACCTCTTAGGGTCGGGGTATCTTCAGCAATTGGAAATTAAATGTGGGTGATTTTAGTATTCACTGGAACTTCCTCCCGGTACTATTCTATATGTTTCTGTTTTATTATTTTTATTTGTGTTTTTGTATTCTTTACTAATATTTCCAAGTCCCAACACCTCTACCCTGGTGAGTGGTAATTTTGTTGAGCCTGGTCCCAGACAGTTTCTTACTGATAAAACTTCTGAAAAGTCAAAAAATCTTTAGGAGACAAAAACAAAAAACAAAAAACAATGCCCCCAAGTCTCTCGCAGACAGATCTATAAGGCTTGAAGACAAACCCAGTAATTTAAGATGTTTAATATAAACCAGTGGCTCTCAATGTTCCTGATGTTGTGACCCTTTAATACAGTTCCTGGTGCTGTAGTGACTCCCAACCATGAAGTTACTTTGTTGCTTCTTCATAACTCTAATTTTGCTACTGTTATGAATTATAATGCAAATGCCTGCATTTTCCTACAGTCTTAGCTGAAATGGTTGTTGACCCCCAAAGGGATCATGGCACACAAGTTGAGAGCCTAACTCCTAATGCCATCATGCCTCACCCCAACTAGCCAGTTTCTGTGAGGAAAAATGGTATTATAAAAGATTTACTACTTCATGAGAGTGAGCAGTCAGTCTCGGTGCAACTCTAATGTAGCCCTAACCAAAAGGCACAAGACACAAGGCCAGTAAAGTCCTCACCTGTAAAAGGCCCCATCCCTTCTTGTGGGCACGGTTGTCTTCTTTCCCTAAGAATTCACCTAGCATGTATCTGACCACAGTGTCTATTCTTTTTCATCCTACAATGTCTATTTTTATTAAAATTTAAATATCACACCAGCCTGGCATGGTGGTGAATTTCTTTGGTTTCCTCTCTTGGTAGGTGGAGGAGTCCCATGTGAGAAAACACCTCTCAAAGTTCAGGCTTTGGACAGACCTGTAAGGCGCTGTGCTAATTAGTGTTTAATGGGTCAGACTCAGTCCTTAGGTGGTACTATCATGGACTGGTTTTCCTCAGTTTTATAAGAAAACAGTCTGAGCAAACCACGAAGAGCAAGTTAGTAAGCAGAACCTCTCTATGGCATCCTGACTCCAGGTTCTGACCCAATTTGAGTTCCTGCCTTGGTTTCCTATGAGCCAGGATATGTAAGCCAAATAAACCCTTTCTTCCTCAAGTTGCTTTTAGTCATATTATTTCATCACAGAAGTAGTAACCCTAAGCTGACTCACCATTGCCATTTCTTATGCACAGCAAGATACAAAGGGAACATAGTTCAGGATAAATCTATGTTGCAGTGTCCTTTATTGGTTCCTAGAACCAAGAACCCATAGGAAGACTTGGACAGTGCTGGAGGATGCTGTGTACACTAGTACATAGTACCCATCTATGAATCCTGAGAGATACGAAAACAGCAGACCTGCCTGACAAGGTAATCCCACCAGTATAATCGTGGCACAAATATTATGGGAGTAACTAACCAAACTCTGGTTGGATTTAAGGTTGGCTCTACAAGATAGAACTCATGCCGGACATGAAACCAAAGCTAGGTAGATCAAAGGACCCATTTTGCTAAATAGATACAGTATTAAGCCAACTCCTAAAAACTTGTTATACTCACAGATTAGTACGTCTCTCACCCCTTACCATAACTTTCCATACTACATGTTAATTAGCACAGAAATCCACAAGTGATCCAAGGGCAGAAAATGAGAATGGAGTTTTCAGTTCTAAAAGTGATATCTAGGGGTTGGAGAGATAGCTCAGCAGTTAAGAGCACTGGCTGCTCTTTATAGAGGTCCTGAGGTTAATTCCCAGCAACCACATGGTGGCTCACAACCATCTACAGTGGGATCTGATGCCCTCTTCCAGCATAAAGTTCTACGTGCAGATAGAGCACTCTTATCCATAAAATAAAAAGTAAATCTTTAAAAACAAACAAATATCCGGGCGGTGGTGGCACGTGCCTTTAATTCTAGCACTTGGGAGGCAGAGGCAGGAGGATCTCTATGAATTCAAGGCCAGTCTGGTCTACAAGAGCTATAGTTCCAGGACAGGCTCCAAAGCTACAGAGAAACCGGGTCTCGAAAAACAAACAAACAAACAAATAAATAAGTGTGATATCTATATCATATACCCTGAAGGGATCATTACCTAAAAATCTTAGGTGGCCTGAGAAGTTCTAGACTGGAAAGCTGACTTGACGCTCCTGATAAGGAAATCCACACACCAACCCTCTGATATCTACCACTATAAGACTGCAGGGGAACTGACTTGTAAATGGAATTTTCCATCCCCCGGCTCCCTCTTTTCCATCCTATAAAAACCCCAAGCACCCACAGCGAGTCTCTCAAAGACTGTGTTTCTTCAGTCGTTCTGATTAAACGAACAATCCTGTGTCTAGAGATGCCTGCCTTTCTTTATTTCTGTATCATCTCCATCAATCCTGGTCTCACCCTCCCTCCTCCCAAGGCTCAACTGGGGAGGAAGGGTTCTTCATGGGAGAGGGGGTGGAAAGAGTGAAAGAGGCAGAGGCAGTGGACAATTACAAGGAAGCAGTGTTTTCCAGGCCCAGTGGACTCGTGGCAGCTGGGACAGCATGCACAAGACCTGCCTATCCTCAAGCAACCCGACAAAAATCCCAGCCTGGAGAGGCAAGCTTGGCATTGAGTCCTGCCCAAGCTCAGGAGCTGCTGACAGCTAGTCACCACCGCTGGGAGACAGTCAGGTTCTCTTTAAGGGTGTGTGCCTGGTGGTGACCATGCTCCAGGAGATGCCCAGACATTTGTGGGCAGCACAAATAGGATTCTACAGATTTGAAAAATGAGTGCAAAAAGTCAAATGGGTATGGAAAGCAGATTGGATCTGGGTGGAGTTGAAGAAAGGAGACAAAGATGATCAAAATACATTGTATGAAATTCTCAAAGCCTCAATTTCAAAATTAACGATACAAAATCAATATAAAACATTAAAATATTTTTGTGCATCAAAGAGAATGAAAGTGTACACAAAATGGTCAGAATCTGCTACATGAACCAAACAGGAAAGTCATGTTATGCAGAAAAAAATAATAAATCACCATTAATCATAAGAGTTTAAAATAAGGTATTATTTCTGAATTCTGACCTATTACAAATAAATATCAACTCATTAATGAGCTCAACATAGTTTAAAATAACAAGATAAATAACTACCTAACTGGATTTTTAAAAAGTAATTCTTTAAACTTATGTAATATTATTACAACAAAGCTTACAAAATTGTGTTACTTTAATGCCCTTCATTTTATTTTTTGTGCTTTATCTAGATGTAGGTCTCACTGTTATGATATTTGTTCTGGTTTTAAAAAATCCTTTCATCTAACCTAGTCAGATAAAAAATTAATTCTCTAGAGCAAAAATTAAAAATATGAAGACCAGAAATACAATCTAAGAATGAGTTAGCTGTGGCTCAACACACAGAAGACAAAGACAGGCAGCTCACTCTGAGTTTGAGGCCAACACGGTCTACAGATTGAGTTCCAGGACAGCCAAGGCTCTATACACAGAGAAACCTTGTCGAGAAAAACAAAACACAAAACAAAACAAAAGAATGAATAAAAAAGAAAGAAAGAAACAAAGAAAGAAAGAAGAAAGAAACGGAAGGAGGAAGGAAGGAAGGAAGGAGAGAGAGAGAGAAGAATCTTTATGTTTGTGAGCAATATGGGAAAGTCTTCAAATGTCTGGGTAGCTTTCAAAGACATAAAAAAGTTCACATTGGAGAAGAAACCCTATCTGTACAAGCAATGTGGGAAAACTTGTCTATACTCCTGCTCACTTAAAAAGACATTGGAAAGCTGGGTGATGGTGGCGCATGCCTTTAATCCCAGAACGCGGGAAGCAGAGGCAGGTGGATCTATGTGAGTTTGAGGTCAGCTTGATCTACAGAGCGAGTTCCAGGACAGGTTCCATAACCACACAGAGAAACTCTGTCTCAAAAAACAAAAAACAAAACCAAAACCAACCAAACAAAAAAAGATGTTGGAAAGTTCACAACAGAGTAAAAATCTTTCATGTGTAGTTTTTGAACAAAAAGCTCCTCTAAACGCATGGAAGAAGTCACACTGGATCAAAACTCAATGGCTGCAAGCAATGTAGGAAAGCCTTCTGTAGTTCAAATCTTTGAGAAGACATAACAAAGGTCACACTGCCAAGAAGCCAATTCATGTATTTATTGTAGAGAGTCATTGGTTCTTCCATTTCCCTCCAAATACATGCAAGAATTCACAGTATAGAGAAGCCTTTGGTATGTACGCAGTGTAGAGAAGCCTTCAGTTCTTCTCATTCTTACCACAGACGTGAATGAATTCAAAGAAAGCACACTCAACAAATGGTGCTGGCATACTGGATATCAACAAGTAGAAGAATGAAAATAGATCCATATCTATCGCCATGCACAAAACTCAAGTCCAAATGGATCAAAGACCTCAACATAAAACAAACCACACTGAACCTCATAGAAGAGAAAGTGGGAAGTAGCCTTGAACTCATTGGCAAAGGAGATCACTTCCTAAATATAGCCCCAGTAACATAGATACTGAGAGAAACAATTAATAAATGGGACCTCCTGAAACTGAGAAGCTTCTGTAAAGCAAAGGACACAGTTAACAAGACAAAATGGCAGCCTACAGAATGGGAAAAGACCTTTACCAACCCCACATCTGACAGAGGGCTGATCTCCAAAATATATAAAGAACTCAAGAAATTGGTCATCAAAAGAACAAATAATCCAATAAAAAAATGGGGTACAGACCTAAACAAAAAACTTTCAACAGAGGAATCTAAAATGATGAAAGACACTTAAGGAAAAGTTCAACATCCTTAGCCTTCAGAGAAATGCAAATCAAAACAACTCTGAGATTCCATCTTACTTCCGTAAGAATGTCCCAGATCAAAAACACTGATGAAAAAAAACAAAACACTGATGACAACTTATGCTGAAGATGATGTGGGATAAAGGAAACATTCCTGTACTGCTGGTGGGAGTACAAACTGGTACAGCTGCTTTGGATTTCAGTATGGCGATTCCTCAGAAAATTAGGAAACAACCTACCTCAAGACCTAGCTATACCACGTTTGGGTATATACCCAAAGGATGCGCAATTGTACCAGAGAGTAACCTTAAAGACAGAATTTGTTATGTCTTGATTATCATTTTCATAACACCCATAAGGATGCTCATGGCAAGATTACTTCTTTAATTAATTCATAGATTAAGGACACGGTATGGAGAGCAAGTTTGATAAATATCTTAAAAGTCTCTCCATTTGGTACAGATGTGAAAATGCATTTCTAGATGAAAACTTTTTCTTGTCAAAACATGGAAGTTATGAGCAGTAGCATATATTGGTACTCACCAGTCACCGCCCCTCACCTGGTCCCATCCCTCAGTGATGTGGGTGGTGGAGAGCTGTCCCCACCCCTTGCCAGCCAAGGGAGAGCTTGCCAAACCTCAGTTGCAGGAGCTGCACAGAGGCATAGGCTGTGGCAAGGGCATAGGAGGGCTATGTAGGAGAGCTGTGTAGGAGAACTGGCCTCACTCCTTGCAGGGATGGGGTGTGGGTTGGGGACAATGGAGACACAGGTTGACCAACTCAGCTACCACCCAGATCTAGGGCTTTTGAGTTGGCCCACCCCAACATCTACCCCACCTATGAGCTACTGGAGTATGCTAAGGGGCCAGTTCTACAGAGGATCTCCATGACTCGGGCAACAGTAGAATATCTGAAAGGAGTCTCTGTATCCACGGTGTGGCAGAAGCCAGAGACCCTGAACCTGATCAGCAACTCATTGCAATGAAAGCTATTTGGGCGAACAGGATACTGCATTACAATCACAGCTTCCAGTGCACTACAAAGGAAGAATACGTGATGGAGCGGCAGGGAGGATGGAGTAGCCAAATGATACAAGTATGGCGGAACTGGAGACTCAGCCACAACTGTATGAGAAAGAGGGCTGTGATAGATAGAGAAGCAGAGATCTAGCTGCCTTAAGGCAACAATATTCTTTTTTACCTAAGGAGACCAGGTTCCTCAAGGATTCTACATCACGTCTTTATAAAGCTCCTTTTGGTTTGGAGCCAGCATAGTCCACTCCCCCAGGTGAAGTTCACAGCCACATTCTCAAAGGCCACTGACTCCTGAATCAGCAAATACATGCTGTCTTAAGAGTGAGCCTCAGAGCACAGGAGGAGACCCAGACTTGATTCCTAAGAAGGTGACACGGCTTTATGTTCTATACCTGTTCAGGTCATATCCTGACCATCCTGCTTATGGTGGTTTGGATAGGAATGGCCCCCATAGACTCATATATTTGAATGTCTTGTCACTAGGGAATGGTGATACTTGAGAGCAACAGGGAGCTGTGGCCTTGTTGGGGTAGGTGTGTAGGTGTGGCCTGTTTGGAGGAAGGATGTCACTGAGGGTGGGTTTTGGGGTTTCAAACGCCCAAGCCAAGCCCAGTTCTCTCTCTTGCTGTTTTCTGAGGATCTGGATATAGAGTTCGTAGCTTCTTCTCCAGCACCTTGTCTTACTACACGCCATTATGCTTCCTGCCATGATAACAATGGACTAAACCCCTGAAGTGTAGGCAAGTCCCAATGAAATGCTTTCCTTTATATGAGTTGCCATGGTCGTGAAGTCTCTTCACAGCAATAGAACACTGACTGAGACAATGTTTTTATTACTTATACATCTGAAGAGCCTCTCACACAGCAATTCTAACCATTTATTGGAGATCTCGGATAAAGCAACAGCAGAGCAGGATCATGCTTTGTGCTGGTAGTTTCTAGTTTCTCTTTGTATAGTGAGTCTGTTTAACAATTTTCATGACAAACTGTGGCTACCAGATGCCCACAAGAGCAACAGCAGCAGCAAAGAAAGATCTCACCTATTGTGAAATTGCGCATTCTTGAAAATTCCAGAGAAAAATTCTTTCTCCCTCATCTGGTGTGTTGCTAAGCTTTTACTGTCAATACACCTAAGGTTACCTGGGAAGAGAGTTTCCATGAGGGGGATGCCTCCATTGGGTTGGTTTGTGAATGAATGTGTTTGGGGGGGATTATCTTAATTAGGTAAATCAGTGCAAGAAGAGGCAGCCTGCTGTGGGCAGCACCATTCCTTAGGCAGAAGGGGATGGACTGAATTGTGCAAGAGTAAAGCAATCGGGCTGAGCACAAGCAAACAGGGAAGTGCACTTTTATGGATGTGCTTTCCTCTGCCTTCTGTGTGAAAGTGATGTGATTAGCTATCTGAACTTCCTGCCTCGAATACCCCACCTAACCCAAGCTTTGCTGTGTGTGTCTGTGTGTCCGTCCTTTCTTATTTCCCTTTCCATCCCTAGTCAAAATTCTGAAGCTCAAGTTGTGCAGAACATGGAAAAATAGTAGATCTAAACAAAAGGTTTTGTTGTTGTTGTTTTTTGGTTTGGTTGGTTGGTTTTTGTTTTTTTGTTTGTTTGTTTTCTGAGACAGGGTTTCTCTGTAGAGCCATGACTGTACTGGAACTCACTCTGTAGACCAGGTTGAACTCGAAATACAAGACAGAGAGACCAAATTGGATACGGCTTGAGTCTTTAAACTCTCAAATCCCACTTCCAGCGGCATACTTTCTCCAACAAGGCCCCAACTCATAAACATCTTCCGAAACAACCCTGCCAAGTGAAGACCAAATATGAGCCTATAAGGGACGTTCTCATTCAAACCACCACACCTGCTCTGTTAGTTTTCTCTTAAATTCTAATGTAGCTGCCTTTGTGTCATTTTTCAAATTTTTGGAACACAGGGTTTCTTTGTGTAGCCCTGGCTGTCCTGGCCCTGGCTCTGTAGACCAGGCTGACCTCAGACCCACAGAGATCCATCTGCCTCTGCCTCTCAAGTGCTGGGATTAAAGGTGTGTGCTACCACTAAAGTGAGAGAGAGGAAGAGAGAGGGTGGGGGAAAGAGAGAGAGAGAGATAGAGAGAGAGATAGAGAGAGAGAGAGAGAGAGAGAGAGAGTGCCAATGCCTCAGTTTCTCCAATAACATAGCCCTAGGCAACCTTGTGGATCAAACACTTGGGCTTTCTCTTACTGGAACCCATCTTTCCTGTACAGTCATGGCTTACTTCTACCAAGACTTTGCACTTTAATACAATGTGTTAATCCAAGTGTTGTGGCCCACACCTTTATTCCTAGGATTTGGTGAAGCGGAAACAGGCAGAGTTCCATGCCAACCAGGGCTACATAGAGAGATCCTGTCTCAAAAAAAGTAAAATGTCTAAAACCAGTCCAAGGGCTGATCCCAGTCCCCGATGGATGTGGCTGTCCATTGGCAGTTAGTTTAGCAATATTGGAAATTCAGGTAATTGTTGCTAGGTCTGAGAGTCACTGTGGGTAAAGGCGCAGGCCAGTAATATTTAGAAAGCATCCCTGGAATCTGCGAGAGTCATAGTAAAAGCAGAGGCCACTGACATGACAGAGGGACAGGGTGAGGAAGACAGGCTGCCAGCTCAGGGGTTACTCTATGCTGTAGGAAAGTTCGGCTTTGTTGCTGTGCCAAGCCTAGAAGTAATGGCTCCTTTGATTAAGTAACAATCTTAACCTGATTTACTTCATTTTGGTAGAACATGTGCCAAGGAAGATGGACCTTGTATCTTGCTTACACGAGTAAACAGCCTCTCTCTGGCACAAAGATACAAAACTCAACAACTATTCATGCCAATAAATAGTATCTGAAAATATTTAAGACCATATCAGAAACTCCAGCCAGGTAAGTTTACCAAACAACCACACAACATGTAATCCCTTTATCTGAGGCTATTTAAACAAACAAACAAACAAACAAAGGACTACCCCAAGCTCAAAGTGTGCAGGCACTGAGTGATCTGGTCAACTGCCAAGACTGGTCCCGTAGAGCTTCTCCTGCCGGGGACACGCTTCCCACACACCTTGCCTCCTCTGCACCTTTTCCTTGCTTCAATCTCAACTCTCTGCCACCGACTTCAAGACAGAATATTTGATCTCTGCCACCTGTTTAACCCTTTCTTAGCCATTCTGTGAAGGGCATGATTGCATATAATTGTGTGAAACATTCACGTGACATCTGCCAGGAAATATTAGCGGTTAGATTGTTACAAGATCATCTCTGGTGGCCACCTGGCTAGCACGCAAAATATGGCAACGAAACAGACACACTTGAGAACTTTTTATCATTACGTTTACCGGTCTCAAAAAAAAAAAAAAAAAAAAAAAAAAAAAAGTCAGGACCCAGGATCACCACACCTCCGGAGCATGAACCCCAAACTGAGTGCAAATCTCCTCACCCGCTCCGCCACCACCACCACGCAGACAGCAGGGATGCGGGTGGCAAGCGCCCAGCTGCTCAGAGAGCCCGCAGCACTGAGAGCTCAGAGAGGGACAGGATAGCGGCTCTGCCTGCTGGCTCAGCTTCTCCCAGTAGAACCCGGGCCAGGGAACTCAGACTACTGCTTGGCGGAGGTGGCCTCCCCACTGCCGCCGCCTCCTCATACCCAGGACGCCCAGCAGCAGGCACCATTTTTAGCCACTAGGTGTCCTCAGATCCTCCCTTAACTCTAGCAGCGGGTGGACGTGAGGCAGACAAGGAGGGGGAAAACCTGGAAACTCTTTTGGGCTTGGACGGACATTTAATAGAGTACAAAAGTTGGCATCCCACGCGTTTTGCAGCACGTCTCTCCTAAGGCCAAATCTCTGGTTGTACAGTTTGCACAGCAATCATCCACCTATCCGTGCAGCAGTTCATGGGTCCACTTCTTAGTGGTAGGAGACTGTTTTACAGAACCTACGCACAAAGGTCCCGGTCTGCCAGCGGGAAAAGCATTTGTTCACAGAACTTTGTCCTGGCTTCAAAGCAGCTACCATTTCTGCTTCTTGTTAAAGTGGTAGGGCCAAATGTTGGGGGCCCCGCGTATTCTATATTATTATAACACCTTTATATTTCATTCTGTAGGAAGGGGTCTACAGCACACTGGGCTAATGATTTGTTTCTTGTTTTTTCCCCTAAAAAAAAAAAAAAGCCACATCCTATTTCACCAGACAAACAAACGACCCAGTAGTCTCTAAGAGGGACAAAAAGTCTCCATGAGATAATAAATGAGAACAGAGAGTAAGACAGAAAATCTTTTTTTTAAATAGTTTTTTTGTTTTTTTATTATTTGCAATTTTTTTTTACATAATACAACAAATATCTCCAACACCAGTTTTCCCTTCTAACTCTTCCTGGATTACCATAAGACATCCCCTTCTCAATTTTATGCTTCCTTCTTTCATTTTATTAAGTTGATATTTATTGAGCTCTACATTTTTCTCTGCTCCCCTCCCTGCCTCTCTCCTCCTCTTCTATCCTTTCCCATGTCCCCTTGCTCTCAATTTACTCAGGAAATCTTATCTTTTTCTACTTCCCATGTAGATTAGATCCATGTATGCCTCTCTTAAGGTCCTCATTGTCTAGGTTCTCTGGGATTGTGATTTGTGGGATGAAGATTCTAAAGATTTTTAAGACAGAAAATCTTACTTCAGTTCCACTGAAGTAAGAACTCCGTGTAGCAAGTAGGAAGGAATGAAGTAAGAGAGAAAAGGAAAATATAGAGGAAACTGGAAAGGAAAAGAGCCCCTTCAGAGGTGCCCTGGTTCAGACCTCTCACCAGGGAGTTAGGGATTTCAACACAGGAGCCAGGTGGCTTAGTGAGTAAGCCACCACGCCTGCAGGACAACCCAAGCTCACTCTCTGGGACCTACATTGTGGAAGGAGAGAACTGACTACTGAAAGTTGTCCTTTGACCTCCACGTGAATGCTGTGACAAGCACACATGCCTGCATGTGCACATGCACATAAATACACAGTAAAATAAAGTAAAATATAAAAAGAAAAGAATTCCAATACTCTTTACATTTTTTTTTGTGAAGGTTGTCTATACCAAGACAATATTTTGGGTAAAAACAATTTTTAAAAGATTTATTTATTCTATGCATGTGAGTGTTTTTCCTGCATGTATGTATATGAGCCACATGTATGCCTGGTGCCCATGGAAGTCAGAAAAGGGTGTCAGAACTCCGGGAACTGAAGTTGCTAATGGCTGTTAAATTTTTGAGGCAGCAGAAAAAGATCAAAGGCAGAAAAGGCAGGACCTTTTAGCATATAGGACTGTGTTTATTGGTTACTGGTGTACACAACAAGGGTGCAGACTCCCTTCCAGGAAGTTGAGTCTGCATGAAAAAAAATAAAAAGAAAGAAAAAAGATGTTCCTGACTCTTAGGGGCAGAAATAGTTGTAACCTGACTAAGAAGACATGTTCTCTCTCCATAGAGACAATATTTTTTTATATAGAGGTATTTTGAGAGCAGTGAATCATATGAATATATATGACCATGAGTATGTCCTGTCCCATTACTCTGTATATTTCTGTCCCAAATATTTTATGGGACCCTCACAAGCAAGACTATTAACTTCTAATTGTAAATAATCTGGCTTTCTTATGCAACCCCTGTATTTTAAGGATTTACTTTGTCAGATCCTGTCCTATCCAATATGCCTCAGAATCTAGTCTGTGATCTCTCTTATAAAAGATTTACTATAATTATTATTTATTATTATTATTATTGGTGGTGGTGGTGGTGATGTGTGTGTGCATGTGTATGCATGTGTGTTAATGTTTGCAGAGGCAAGACGAGGACATTGGATCCCCTGGAGCTGAAGTTAGAAGTGGCTGTGAGATCCCCAGTGTAAAAGCGTGGAAACTGACCTTGCAAGTGCTCTTAATTGCTGAGCCATCTCTCCAGTCCTCACTCTGTAAGTTCATTTAAATTCTGTGTGACCTTTGAAGATATAACTAAAGAACACATTATAATCACATCTATTGCTATTGTAAAGACAATTAAGTGTGTATTCTCCCTTGAGCAGTCTGCACACAGTCTTGAATATGTCTTATTCTTTTCTCTTTCTAGTAACCTTATTGCTTAAATCTATTTGAAACAAACAAACAAAAAATGAAGAAGGTATTTCTTAAGAAACACTTGTCCTAGTCAGGCAGAGTGGTGCAGCCTTTAACCCTAACACTTGGGAGGCAGATGGATCTCTGTAAGTTTGAGGCAAACCTGGTCTGTATAGCAAGTTCCAGGACAGTCAGAGCTACACAGTGAGACCATGTGCTGTGAGCCACAAGCATTATGCATTAAATGTACAGCTTACAGATCAGTAAACAAACTCATGGGAGTGTATCCCATCGAGCAAGGAACCTGATTTGCAGAGCTTCAGGAACACCTGTCACTGTTGATTCTATAGAAATCTTATGAAATCATGGCTCTTCTCCTTCCCATAATGGGATTCATCCTGAACTGTCCAATATGTGTATAAATCATTTGATGAGGTAATTTCTGTTATTCTTAAAAAACGATGAGAAAGCGGCTACAAACGATCCCCGGGTGGGCTGGCGGAGGGAGCCCGCCATGAGGGCGGTTACAGGAGGGCACGCTTCCTTGGCCCACGGTGGCGGCAGGTAACAGACGCGTAAACACAGGTAATAGCCATAAGTATTTATTAAGGAAGGGGGAGAAAGAAAGACAGAGAAAAGAGATAAAAGGAGAGAGGAGAGATAAAAGAAGAGAGAGACAGAGAAAACGCGTGCGCACGCCAAGGAAGCAGAGAGAGAGAGAGAGGTCCCAAGATGGCGATGGGCGGGTCAGAGGTTATGGGAGTGGGCGTGGCTAGGGCAGGGACCCAAGAATATCATTCCCACATCTTGCTTTTGATAAAAAGCAAATTAGACACTTCAGTTTGAAGGAATTGGGGCGGCGAATTCTCAAGACTGCTTCCGGCTGATTGTGGGCGTCGTCTTGGGGAGGGGTGCGAGAGAAGGCTGGGGTGCTGGGAACATCCTGGCATAGCTGGTCTCTTTGCTTCTGACCGATGTCTGTGGCATGGGAATGTCTGGAGTCCCTAAGTTATTGGCAGAACAAAGAACAAAGTCAAATTAAGGTTAAAAGGAAAAAATTTTAGGACCAGGGAATTGAGGGGGTATCTGACCTGTTTAAGATGGATTTCTTGATTTGGCTCCCTGGAACTCATGAGAACTCCTTGGGTTTGTGAAAACAGAAGTTTTAGACATATAATGACTGTAGCATAAGAGATAAATTTGGTTTGAAATTTGGTGAGGTCACCTTGTAAAACCTCAACCTGGCGAAACCTCTCAGCTGTCAGACTGTCAGAGATCTTTGAGAAGGATAAGATTTTACTTGAGTAACTGATTAAAAAATGACAGAGAACTTACTTGGTTGGCACCCAGAGCTACTCTTTTTTGGGTCCTCCATGGTCGCTGAAGGTTGCACTTGAGCTTTGCTGTTTAGCGCAGGGCCTGCCAGGCTCCAGAAGATCCTGTGGGCTAAGAAATCTGTAGGAAGACAGGCCTACCTTGACCTGAGCAGCTAGGCTGTCGATTCCGGTGATTCCGTCCACGTCTAGAGATCTTTAGTTTAGATGAAAGGCAGGTTTTCCCAATGGTCAGCGCTCTGCAGTCGAAGCGAGATGCAGAAGGACGTTGTTCTGCGCGTGACTGTCTTCTTTGGAGGGAGCAGAAAGCTGCTGCTAGGAGCCAACCTGTCTCTTTTGTCGTTGTTAAAAGTTATTTTAATAATTAAACACTTAAATATCACATTCCCCAGATCTCTGAGCAGTTGAGGGCTGTTTATCAGGTATAACTATAGTATAGAATTTGTTTGGAAAGTTGGGTCTGAGCTTGACCAAATTGGCTCTTAACAGGTAAGATTTACATTTGTAAAAAGATAGAGGGAAAAACTGCTTGAAATATAAGGTTAGTGGCAAAACTGACAATGGTAAAGAACAGCTTAAGAGACTTAAAGGTACATACCAGTTTAAAATACAAGACTCATGTTTTGTAGTCTGAAATAAGATGTAATAAACAGTTATACATAGAGAGAGTGAACAAGAATTGGGCAACGTGGATGCCTCTGATGGGCCCTATCAAAGGCATTTGACCATTGCTCAAAACACATTTAACAGAGTTAGCATAAGGAGTTTGGTGAAAACCTGGTGAGAAGGCAGGGTAAAACCGGGAGAGTGTGGTCACATGACCTGGCTCTCAGCCAAGATGGTGGCGAAAAGGTCACCTGACCCATCTGGCCTCCAGCCAAGATGGCGACCGCCATGTGTAGTCTGCTCAGTTGGAAAGCCCGCCAAGCCACAACAAAAGCCGCAGAGTGGAGGGGCAAAAGGCTGGAACCGAAAAACGGCCGTGTATAGTTTAATGGGGCCATTTTGGACAAAAACTGATAAGTGTGAGGCATTAAAAGATGAGGCCAGAGTGATAGGTCTGGATGGATTGGCTCCCGTGGTCAAGGCCGTGCAAACACCCGCAAAAACCGTGGCACCTCAAGCCTACAACGAGAACGGCTCCCCGTTAAGGCGAGATGCAGATGGCACGAACATCCGCTGGCCCTATGGAATGGCGTCCGATTCCATAGGGGGGGATGTTATAACCTGGCTGAATCGACTCGAGCCTCCGACGGGAGAGCGACTCCAGGGCAGGAGGGATTCAGCCAAGGTCAGGCCGCACCAAGCGGCGTGCTGCGCCATAGCAGCAGTTACGACGAAAGAAGGAAGGAAGAGAAAAGCAAGGAAAAAAAGAAAAAGAGAGAACTGGAGACCCCGGGCCTCCAGGCGCGGGTGAGCTGAGGCTTAACACAGGAGACAAGCCGAATTGAATGCCAGCGAAGGGAACCGAGGCCCTGAAGGCCCGCGGTTGGAGGTTCCCCCATCCCTAAAAACCGTGAAGGGTTGCCGGGAGCTCAACGGTCAAACCCTTGAGTTAGAAGAGATGGTTAAGCTGGCCGAGATGGGGACACTCACGATTAGTTGATCTGTTGTTTGGAGGAGCTGCATCCAGGGAACACGTGGGTCGTAGGCCGGCGAAGTGGAAAAGAACCCGGTTCGGGAGTCAGGCACCAATGTTACAATGTTATTCTTAAAAAACGATTAGAGAGCTGCTGCAAACGGTCCCTGGGCGGGCTGGCGGAGCCCGCCATGGGAAAGCGGCTCAATTTCTTTCTGCCTGGGCAACTAGATGACCTCTTTCACACCATGGGCAGTCAAACCTGCATAAAGCTAGTTCCCACAATTATCCTTATTGGCAACCTCCAAATGTTAGGAATATTTCCTAAGCGAACTTTCTGACGACGCAAAAATTCTCAATCAAGCCAAATCAAAACAAGCCAAATTAAGAAATATTCAGGTTTAATGGGAGATCTGCACTCTTGGATGGACCCGAGGGGGAAACGGGAAGCCACAGAAAAGTGACCCCTGGGAGGAAGAAAGGGGGACCACGTGTTCTTTTGGGGGGGATCACTTAAGTACCCTGAGGAGTGGTCCTGACCCCACCCCCAGGGAGGGGTCAGGACCTGGCCTGCTGGGATTTGAAGTCCAGACCAGGCCTAGGGGCTGAGATAGATGCCAGGGACTGGGGCCTAGGCTCCCAACCTAACAATTGACAGGACAGGAGCTCTGAGCAGGAGGCACTGAGCAGAGAGACAGTATGTTACAGCTGTGAAGCTTGGCGTTCGTGTGGGACTCTTAACAGTGGGAACATGGATTGTCTCTGACTCTTACCTGCTATTGGGACCCTGTCCTCCTGGGTTGCCTCGTCCAGCCTTAATTGGAAAGTAGGTTCCTAGTCTTACTGCAATGTGATATGCCATGACTGGCTGATATGGGAGACTTGCCCTTTTCTGAAGAAAAAGGAGGAGGTGTGGATGGGGAAGAGTCAAGTTGGGGGGAGGGACTGGGAAGAGAGGAGGAAAGGGAACTGTGATTGAGCTGGCACAAATTAATAAATAAATATACAAAAAATGCCAAAAAAGGGGGGGGTTGCCATGGTCATGGTGTCTCTTCACAGCAATAAAACCTTAACTAAGACAATGGCCTTGGCTGCATGGCATCTAAAAAATTAAGTTATAAAGATGCACCATATCTGAGAGCAGGACCATCTTCCAATCTTCTATGCCGTTTGTTTCTTCAAAAGATCAGGTGACTTCACAGGTATAAGTACTTAAGTGGACTCTTAGGTTCTTTCCAATGGTAGTTCTCAGGAGTTAAATTTGGTTTGGGCTGGTGAGATTGTAGGCCCATATTTCATACGAGATATTTGCTGCCAGGTTCTCTGGCCATGCTTAGATCCAAAGGCAGCTGCTATCCTGCCAGACCACCTGCCTGTAGTCACCTAAAGAAAGACTCAGGACCGGACGGCTCCTTCTCTTTGTTATTATGTAGATTGCCTGGGAAGAGGTGTGGATTCCAAGCACTTGACTAAGTTGAGGTGTGACAGTACTCCCACATCCCTGAAAGAAAATATTAATGAGTTTCCACCTTGGTTTACCTGGGGGAATAAAAGGTGTTTGAATAATAAATGCGGGTAGATCTTCAGGAATGAATGAAGCCTGAGATGCCCTTCTGATATCGCTGTGTGAACTGTGTCTCTCTCCATATTTTCTGCACCTCCGCACTGGTCCAGTTAGGGAAAAGTAGTTTCTATGTTGAGGCTTTGGATCCTGACAGAGATCACTCAGCCTGCCTACTGACAAGCCTTACAACCTGTGTTTGATATCCTGAAGCTACATGCTGGTAAGAGAACACACTCTTGCAAATTGTACTCTGACCTCCTTGAGGAGTGTCTTCTCTTTAAGGACAGATGTCAAGCTTGTTCAGTCAAACAGTGGTGCAACTCCAAGAAGTAGGGACATTTGTTTCCGGCCAGTCTTCAGACTGCTGTAGGGGAGGCTCCCGGAGGAGATGTGTGGTGATGTTCTGTTTGTGCTGTAACAAGTAAAACTCGCCTGGAGATCAGAGTGTGGAGATAGCCACACGAGTTAGCCACAGAAACCAGGCAGTGGTGGTGCACACCTTTAATCACAGTACTCAGGAGGGAGACGCAGGCAGATCTCTGTGAGTTCAAGGCCACCCTGGGCTACACTAGATTGATCCAGTCTCAAAGAGAAACAGAGCCAGGTGGTTGTGGCTAGTATCTTTAATCCCAGTACTTGGGAGTCACATGCCGCAAAATATCAGCACTAAGGAGCAAGGAGGTAGAGACAGAGTGGAATATAAGGCAGGAGGAGAGAGTAGCATGGCATTCAGTCTGAGGATTCATGGAGACAGGGTCTTTGGTGTAGGAGTTCCTTCTATTTATGTGTTGCTTTCATTGGTTAATCAACAAAGAAACTGCTTGGCCTGATAGGGCAGAACTTAGGGAGGCAGAGAAGACAGAACTGAATTTTGGGAGGAAGAAAGCAGAGTCAGAGAGCTGCCATGGAGATGCCAGGTCAGACATGCTAAATCTTTCCCGGTAAGCCACGACCTCGTGGTGAACACAGATTAATAGAAATGGGTTAAATCAAGATGTGAGAGTTAGCCAATAGGAGGCTAGAGCTAATGGCCTAGCAGTGTTTTAATTAATACAGTTTCTGTGTGGTTATTTTGGCTGTAAGCTAGCTGGGCGGCTGGAACAAGGGGCCCTACTCCTTGCAACAATAAAAATGTACTATGGATATTTTCCTTTGTTTTTTTTTTTTTTTTTTAAAGGGGGAAAATGGTGCAGGACAATTCTGTATTCTGTCAATTATATTTTAAATAAATGCTGATTGGCCAGTAGTCAGGCAGGAAGTATAGGCAGGACAACCAGACGACAGTAAGTAGAGACGGGGCAATGAGAACAGGAGTATTCTGGGAAGAAGGAACCTCTCTCTGCAGTCACGTCCAGACACCAAAGAAGCAGGATGTGACCTGCCCTGCTGAAAAAGGTACCAAGCCATGTGGTGAACATATACTAGAATAATGGGCTAATATAAGTTATAAGCGCTAATACAAAGCCTGAGCTAATGGGCCAATCAGTTTATAACTTTGTAAACCTTTGTGTGATTTTCTTTGGGGGCTTACTGGCTACGGGAACTGGGCAGGACAAAAACCCCAACAAGCAGGCCCTCATGTTACAGGTCTTGCCCACTGTGGTCTGAGGATTCAGTAGAGATTTTAAAAGGTCTCTCTAGTGTCGGCTCCTTTACTTCCCTGATCTTTCAACATTTACCCCAATATCTTTCTGTGAGTTTTATTATTAAGACTGATTAGAACTCAAGCTACAGAATGGAATCTACAGGTCACAAAGTTGTTGATTCTGATAGGTGTTCCGAATATGAAAGAGAAGCCTACACATCCAATGCAGCTTCAAGGTAGAACTGATTCTTGATGTGGTCCTTGGCTCTTAGATACCAGCCTAGAAAGAATGACAAGACTCTACCTCAGACTCACTTCCTCCCCTGTAGGTAAGATTTCACTAGAGAACCCAGGCAGAATGGCCCCCATAGGCTCAAGTATTTAAATGCTGGCTCCGCAGTTGCTGAAACTATTCTGGGGAAGGAATTGATGTGGCCTTTGTTAGAGGTGTGTAAGCCCATACCAGAGCCAGTCTCTCTCTCTGTCTCCTGGATGTTGACACCTAAACTCTCACCGACTGCTCCAGTGCCATGCTTGCCTGTCTGTCACTGTGCTCTTCACCATGATAGTCATGGATACAGCCTCTGAAATTATAAGCAGGTCCCCAGTTAAATGCTTTCTTTGTAAGATGTTTTCATCATGGTATCTCTTCACAGCAATAGAAAGTAACTAAAACACACAGTGTTGGGTGACTTTTCCTGGGAAGAGATGCACAAATAAATGTCTACTTACCTACATAGGGAACCAAGAACAGACCAAAGTAATGATTCCAACAAAGGATGGGTGAATCAAAGATAGCTAGCTGCACTGCTAAAGGTATCAGGACAAGTAAAACCTTTCCCACAATGCTTGCATTTTAAGGTTTCCTCCACTGTACACCCTTTCATGGAAGTGAAGCGAACTGTAATGAGTGAAAGCTTTCCCAATGTTTGCATACGTAAGTGTTCTCTCTAGTGTTTGTTATTTCATCTTTTAGGAGGGAAAAAGAATGCGCAAAGGATTTTCCATACTGCTTACACACATAGGGATTCTCACCAGTGTGGCTTCTTCCATATGACTTTAGAGAACTGGAACAAGTGAAGACTTTTCCGCATTGTTTCCACACGTAAGGCTTTTCTCCAGTGTGTATTCGTTCTTACACCTCAAGGTAAGTAGAAATAATGAAGGCTTTCCCACAATATTGGCATTTGCAGGATTTCTCTTTACTGTGTAAGCTATCACGGAAGTGATGTGAACCAAAATCAGTGAAAACTCTTCTACATTGTGTGCAAAAATAAGATTTCTCTCCAGTGTGAATTCTTTCATGTGTTATCAGAGAAAAGGAACGATTAAAGATTTCCCTACGCTGCTTCCACACAGAGAGCTTCTTACCAGTGTGAATTCTATGAGTTTTTAGGGAACTGCAACAAGTGAAGCTTTTCCCCACATTGCTTACAAACATAAGGATCCACACCACTGTGCTTCATGTTTTTTGTGATCGATATGACAACAAGAAAGCTCTCCCACACTGTTTACATATGTAAGGCTTTTCTCTTATGAGTTTAAGAATTCCTAATTGTCTCACCAAATCTTCTGACAATGGCAATGAAGATGATTGGGAAGTATGAGGTCAATTGCTGCTGCATAGAACAGTAAGCACATTTTCAAAGCAGCTGCCTAGCTGGGCAGCAGCCAAGAAGGGGGTCCAGGGAAAGCCCACAACCATCCAGGCGAGGGAACCTGCTGTCTGAGTAACGCACACAGGAAATCGTGGGGAAGAAGCATGTGGAGCGGAGCTGCCTAGAGGGGCTCACACTGGCACCTTTCAGAGCCCAAGGCCCTGGGAAGCTTGCTGCAGAGAGGCTGCAACAGAAAAATCCCAGATTTGCTCAGCGGGGGCGGGGGGGGGGGGGTGGGGAAAAGAAAAGAAAAACCTAGCCAGCAGGACAGTGGCTCCAGTCCTGTGCAGCTCTGGCCTGGGCTGGTGACTGCAAAACCACAGGCCAGCAGCTTTTTCATAAATTTAGAAATTTCGAAAAGTTAGACACGAAATAAAATGCAGCATCATCCTAGTTAGCCTTAATAATAAAAATCCATAGTCAAATATCGGGGTAAAAGCTGAAAGATCAAAAAAAAAAGGAACAACCACATCTACCTCTTACTTCTCCGACTCCTCAGACCAAAAGGGCCAAGATCGTGGGCTCTGGGAACCACACCCCTGTCCTCCAGACAAGCAACAAGCACTTGTAAATGCTGAGTTGAGCCATTTTTCCAGTCCTGAAGGTCTGTGATCTGATTTTAGGAAACTCTTATTTAGAGAACACACTGCATCCAAATGTTTCAAATTCAGGAGAACTTTATACAATGAAGGAGTATCTCATTCTGGGACACATAGGATCAAATTAAGTCAATCCAGAGTGAAGAAACTGAGAAATACAACTACTCATTTTCCCTCGAGACAAAAACTCCTTAATCAGTAGGAACACAAGGTCTAAGTCTCTATGGGCTGGCTCCTATAAACCATTAGTCTGACAGTTTTCTTTTAAATTGTGTTTTATGTTTATTTAGTGTGCATGTACATACACATTGGCCATAGCTGAGTATGAAGGCCACACGACTTTAGGGAGCCTATTCTGTGCACCACGTGGATGAGAGACCAAACTCAGGTCATTAGGCTTGATGCTAGCGGCTTTATGCGCTACTTTTCCTACGATACCACCTTGAGACGGGACCTACGGACTATGGAGAGTTGGCCCAAGTATTACTGTAAAAGTTTATAAACCTAAGCCTGCAGCCAGTGATTACTGACTCTCTGAAGCTGACACCTGGCACATGGGTTTGTGACTGAAACTAAACCTGAGCCCACATCCTGGGGTGATCAGTTTCCCATCTCCTCTTTCCTCATTAGAATAGGAAGAGTGCTTTTCTAAAGAGCACAGAGACCAGACGGGTGGTGGTGTCACATACCTTTAATCCCAGCACTCAGGAGGCAGAAGCAAGAATATCTCTGTGAGTTCGAGGCCAGCCCAGTGTACATAGCAAGTCCAGTACAGTAAGGGCTGTGACAGAGAAACCCTGTCTCAAAAAAAAAAAAAAAAAAAAAAAAAAAACAAAACAAAAAAAACAAAGTACGGGCTGGCAGACAGAATACTACCTTTCCTCAGTTTGCCTGCTCTGTCAGTGCTCAGTTTACTTTTTCCACTCACTAAGGCACTGGGGCGAACCTTGATGCTTGGACATTTGTTCTCGCTAGGTGTTGAACTGATGTGGGCAAGGCTCAACAAGACAAAGCGAGGAAGTAGGGAACACGCAAGGGAAACCTCTAAAACGAAGAAGCTCCTTGGCGGAACTGACTTTTGAAAACCATTTAAATGACATTTATTTGTGCGAATGGAGGTGGGTGGAAGAACGTCTTACAGGAGGGAGTTTTTTTTCCTTCCACAATGTGACTAGCAGAGATCAAACTTGGGCCTCACGGCCAGTGCCTCTTTACGCCATCACTTCTGACCTGGTCGTCCTCAGATGCCGCAAGATAGTTTGAAATGACAGAATGGCAAGAGGGTCCTGCTGGGACTCCCGTTTTTCCTCCCTAGAAGATTCCATTATCAGAGAACACAATGGCAGTTCCAGGGCGGAGATTAACAAATGGCTACTTACCACTGATAAGAATCCAGCATCACACCAAAGCAATGATCCCACCAAAGATCAACGTGGAGAACAATGACTTTATTGAGATTTACTTACAGGAGTATGAATGAGGGGTTACTTACAGGCATATGGGTGACTCAAAGTCAGTTGCATCAACAAAAAGTACACTGAGGAAGGGTGACCCACACCATAAAATAAAAAATAAAAAATTCAACCCTATAGCTGCTCCCTACTCAATTTTCAGGCAGTCATAATATTTACAAAATTTTAATTAAGTCCTTTGCTGCTTATTATCTTACGTTTCATTCATTTATTCATATGAATAAAGTTAGGGTTGAAAGGGAGACATTATAATACATGGGAAATAAAATGCAGAGGATAATTTGAGGATACTTTGAAAGCTGCTATCACAAACTGGAAAATCAAGGATAATTTCAAGATAGTTATGAAATATCAAAATTAAGTCAAGAGGTAGAGTCCCATAGACAACCCCCCCAAATATTATAGGCTACTGCTATTGTCCTTGGTTACCACACAGAACTTGATGATAAGACCCTATTACTGAAGACACCACTTACTGAGTCATGGAACACGAAGAAATCAAGTTTATTCTGACCTAGAGGCTTCATCCTATTGCTTGCTTTCATGGCGCTGGAAGGGGCTGTGCCTACTACCAGAGGAGAAGACTCTGCAGGAAGCCTACCCAGCTGAGACCCCTCTGGTCTACAGTGATAACCAGTCTGACAAGATATGACCATGGCTATGGCATGAATGTTGTTGGAATAACCAGCCACTTTTTGACTGGATTTAAGGCCAATTCCACACACTCTACAAGATGGAACTCATGCCTGGTACCATTAATATGGAGAACTTTCTACTATTATTCTGTTAAAAGGACATGGTGCTAAATCCAACTCTTCTGGGTATCTTAATACCTATAGATAAATTTCTCTCTCTCAACCTTTATCACGAGTATTTTGTTTGTTTGGTTTTTGTCCTTTGTTTTTTAGTATATGGCAATTATCAGACTCACAGCTGGTCATCATACAGAGAAAAAGAGATTACGGAGGGCTCACCCCTAAATGCGACGTGTATCTGTATCAAATCCCTTCTCTCAGGGGACCTGGGACCATTGCTGAAAGAGGGAGCAGAAAGACTGGAAGAGCCAGAGGCAGTGGATTATTAGAGTCACATGGTGTGCTCTCGACCTAACAGGACAGCTGCACATACTAACTGACAAACAGCTGTGATTGCATACAAGCTCTAGCCAGACAAAAACCCAGGCATGGGAGAGGGAGGTGTTTAGAAAGCCCCACCCCTGAGTATCTGTTGACAACTGATGACTGCTGGGAGAGGAAACATCAGTTTTCTTCAGGGAGAGGCTATTTATGCAGCGGTGGATGGGCCTGCAGCCGTGCACACGCTGACAGCATTAGGAAACTCTATAGGTTAAACATGGAAGAGAAGAAATGGAAACGGAGCGGGAAAAGTGGTGACGGGGAGAGAAGAATCAGAAGGAAAGGAATGGAAATAGGTGGGCTGGATAAAAATGCATGCATAAAATTCTCAGTCAATTAACAAAATAAAATGAACAGATGAAGAAAAAAATAAATGAAGGGAATATGAACACTGTAAAAGATTAACACAACTAAGCTAGCAATGAATTTTGCCCCCAAAAGGAAAAGTATAGGACTGAATGAATTCACTACTGAATTCAACCAAGCTTCTTAAACTATTTCACTAAATATAAAGGGACTAAACACTAATTTATTCTTGGAAGGTAGTATTACCCTCATAGCAAAACCACGAAGGACTCAACAACAAAGAAAAAAAAAAAAAACCTTGATGAAAACAGATCAAAACCAACCAAACAAAACCCTCAAAATTATACTTCCAAACAAATTCAACATATTAAAAATACCACAAACTACGATCAGGTTGATTTCATTCTTTTCATATAAGTGTTTCCACAGATAGCAATCAGTAAATGTAACAGAGAACATAGATGTTCAAGGACTGAAATCCCCCATCACTGCACTACATGGAGAAGTGAACTCTGTCCAAAGTTCAACGTCCCTTGATGATACAGTCCTGAAAAAAAAAACTAGGAAAAGAAACACAGCTCACTGTAACAAGTTATACATGACAAAACTAGAGCCAAGATTATACCAAGCAGGAAAACTAAAATTATTCTACCAGGAATAGCACAAAGGTATCCACCTTCTCTATACTGTAATATCATCTCTTGAGTTCTCAGTCGGAAAAATAGGGGAAAAGAAAGGAAAGGGATCGAGTACAGGGCTGCAGTTCAGTGGCCCAGCACCTGCCGACCACACACGATCTCCTCAGCTCAGTCGTGAACATAAGGAAAGAAAAAGGAAGTGAAATAAGAGATCAAATCTCTATTTGTAGTCAATATGATCATCTTTTAAAAAACTATTTTGCCTGTATGTATATCTGTGTACCATGTGCATGTCTGGTGCCCAGAGACCAGAAAAGGGAGCTGGATCCCATGGAACTGGAGTCACAGATGTGAGCTGCCGGGTAGGTGCTGGGGAAACAAGCCTCAGGCCTCTAGAAGAGGGGCCGGTGCTCCCAACTGCTGAGCCATCTCTCCAGCCCCTGTGATCAGATTCTTAAAAGACCCAAGCAGCCACACCAAAAGATTCACTACTTCAGCAAAGTAGCACAATAAGGTCAGTATAGAGAAATCAGTAGCCGTTTATACGACAATGAAAATAGTAATAAAACAATCAAGGAAAAAATGTTCCAAAGGCCTAGGAAGTAAGTTACAAGACAAAAAGTCAAATTTATCTATGAATAAATAAACTTAGTCAAGCCAGCGAAAGGAGTACACAATGACAAGTTAAAAACACTTAAGAATTGACTTCTCTGAAAAAATGGAAAATATCCTTATACTCACAAATCAGCACCATTATAATATGAGAAAGTGTAATGTGTTCTGCAGACTCCACACAACCCCCCATCAAAACTCCAATGTCATTATTTACAGAAATAGAAAACACAATCCTGTAATTGTAAGAAAACCAAAAGACCCCAAATAGTCAAAGTAACACTGAGCAAAAAGCAATGCTAGCTAGCGTTATCGCAGTACTCAAATTATGCTATAAAACCATAGTGAAACAGTATAACATAAAAGCAGACACACAGAACAATGGAAGAGTACAGTGCCCAAACAACCGCGTAGCTGCAATCTTCTGATTTCAGCAAAGGCATCCAGACCATATATAGTGTAATAAATGGCCTCTTCAACAAGGAAAACAATTCTGTATGTACAAGAATATCCCTAAGTGCCTCTAGAATTCTGTACAAAAGCCATCTCAAACAGAACCAAAGACCTTAACATAAGGCCTAAAGAATGTGTAACTCATAGAAGAAAATCTAAAGAATACATGAAGCTGAGAGCACAGACAATGGTATTCTGAACCTAAGAATTTACAGGAAGAATGGCAAATAGGGAATAGCCATGAGAGCTCAGGATTACAATGCTGACACCCAAGAACCAGAGGCAGGACAACTGCTGTAAATTAGATGATAGCCTGGTATATGCAGCAAATCCCAGGCCAGTCGGGCCTCCATAGCAAGAATGTTAAAGACAAGCAAAAACAAAAAAACTCAATTTAATCATTGCATGAAGATAAAAGAGCTTTTACACAGAAAAGAGAATCAACTGTCAGAGAAAGCTACAGAATGGGGGAAACTATCCTTGGATACTCATTCATCTTTTAAGAGATTAATGTACAGAAAATACACACACACACACACACACACACACACACACACACATTGCAAACCAACAAACAACTGCATCAATACACAGGGAATCAATCAGTTCTCAAACAATAAATCATGAAATCAGTTCTCAAACAATAAATCACGAAATATTCTCAAACAATAAATCATGAAATCAGTTCTCAAACAATAAATCACAAAATATTCTCAAACAATAAATCATGAAATCAGTTCTCAAACAATAAATCATGAGTATTCTCAATACAATTAAGTTCACCTAGTGTGATTAGTTATCAAAGAACCAAACTAAAACAAGCTGGTGAGACTGCATGGCTGTTCCTAGAAATGTACGTTAGCATATTCACTCTGAAAAACAGGAAGTGTTTCATCAAAAACTCAAAATCTTATGACCCTGCTTACTACTGTTTAGTACACAGCAAAAGGAATCAAAGGCAGATTATACTATGCATACTTGTATACAGGTTCATATACTCCTCCCCCTAGTACTCAATTACAGAACCAGCCTAAGTGCCCATCAATAGATAAACTAAAAAATTTCAAATGTGGCATACATAAAATGTGGACTATAATAGGTCACTGAGAACTCAACAGGAAACTTGGCAGGAAAATGGACGGAACTAGAAATCACCATGTAAATGACGCTCAGCCCCCAAATGGTGCTCTCTGTATACAGAACAGAATCTAGAGTTAACAAATGAGAGAGATGAAACCATAAGTGAGTCTGATAGAGAGAACAGGCCCACTAGGGAGAAGGAAGGGAACAAGACAGTGATTATGGTTAAAGTACATGGAACGCTGGGCCACGATGTCAGGACAAAACCTATAATTATGCCAACATATGCACTAATTTTAAAACATTTTTTAAAAATTAAGTATAAATAAACGAAAATTTCCCCAACTTTAGGAAAATGTAAGTTGGCCCAAAAATGTTGGTGTAGACTAGTCTGAGGTTTGACGATCACCAGGGTGAAAGTAAAGTGCTTTTCTTCTATTTCTCACTTTACCATGGGCTTCTCATAATGTAACCCTCTAGGAGGAAACTCTAGGAACACCTACATATGTGGATGGCTGCATCCGTCATATTGAACATTAGTGTTTCTATAGAAACTAAGAAATGCAAAAACGATCCAAACACTAGTTCACCTCACTCAGCAAGGCCACATCTTCTGCCACTAAAGGCCATGTCACAGGTCTCCACCAATGAGAAATGCTCCTTAATGACTGACAGAAGGGCATTCTAGAAGGACATCTGTAAGCTGAAACAGTCACACATTCTGAATCGTGGTAGTGCCTTCTACTCACTGATGGACTGACAAGCAATCTCGCAAATTACATCACCCAGAACTCCAGTACTGCGGTCTTCCGGGTAACTGCTGCTGTTGTGATTACAAAAGCAGAATTACATTTGCCCCTCACCGCACCCAAGATGAGGGATACCTAAGTGCAGAATCAATCCTTGTAAGACCCCCTAATTAAAACATCAGTCCCGTCAGAAGTTCTAGCTTTTTACAGATGAGCCACTCATGTGTCGTGTATGGAGAGAGTTAGTAGAATTTATTGAACACAGTTTGGGGCAAGAAGGCAGTAATACCAGTATATCCTTTAGTGAATGACTAGAGAAATTACAACAAAAGTAAAATACACAGGAAAGCAAAACTCACACAGTGAAATTTCATAGTTACACACACACACACACACACACAAATAGTTCATGACATAAAACAAATCTAAGTGCAAGTTGACAACAGCTTGGCTTACAGAGAAAGTTCCAGGCTATCCAAGGCTACATATCATCATCAACTCCAAAAAACCCCCCAAGTTTCCACCATTCACTCAGCTCTTGGCACCAACACACCTTGGTTATTCTCAATTTTGGTCAGAACAGCTTCTTTTTACCATGGAGAGCTGTCAATGGAGAGATGCCTAACTAGGAGCAGACTGAATATTTACCTCTAAATGAGACAGCTGTATTAACCCCCACCCAGGCTCAGGGAATGCCAAAGAAGAAGCAACAATGCAAGAACTAAAGGGTGGGGAGGACTCTGTGAAGTGCTGGGGCTTGTGATATGGTTACTAGGATCATGAACTCATAGCACCACGTGACTGCATGCACACAACCTATAAAATTAAGCAGTCCAAAATCCCAGGATAGATGGGGTAGGTTATCTTCAGGCCCCGTCCCTTACTGAGAAGTTACCGGCAGTGAATAGCTGCTGGGGTGAGAAGAATCATTTGTGAGGACGTAACTACTGGTAGATCACCCATCCTCCAGTGGATGGCCCCATACTCATGCATGTATGAGCAATACTAATGAGACCTAGTGGGTTAATTAAAAAGACATAAAGCTATGAGAAGGGTATTAGGGAGAGTACAGGGAGAGTTGGAAGGAGAAATAGAGGATACGTATGATCATCTTTTATTGTATACATGTATGAAATTCTCAAAAGTAAAAAATAAGCCAACTTGGAAAAGTGACCTGACCTATGATTATAATATACTTACACCTACCTTCTGACTAGGAAAAACAAAACTAAACCCACCCTTACATTTGCTATTCTAAAAGGATTTTGAAAATACTTCAAAGTTGAAAGAAAATGTACTTAAAAGACCATGAGAACACATCAGAGAGAAACATAAACACAAGAGATGAAATCAATTTGAAAGTAGTTTATGCCTGAGGAGGTGGCTGACTGGGTAAGACCACTTGCTGTGAGGACTCAAGTTTCATTCCCTATCAACAAAAAACTGGGGATGACTGAATGTGTCTGTACACCCAACACTATGGGGAGTGAGGAGACAAGAAATGCTGGGTTTTCTTGGCTGTCTGTCTAGTTCTAGGATCAATGAGACCTGCCTTGGGGGAATAACATAGCAATAGAATAAGACACCCAAAATATTCCTTTGTGAACACCACCAGCACATAAACCATACCATCAACACATAAGCAATGCTCTCAAGTGTTTTTTTCTTTTGTCATGAAAAATGAGAGTATAGACAAAATCAGGCAAATGAAACCAATAGGACTATTCCAGTATTCACAAAGTGATATTTTAACCATCCATTAAACATAATTTACGCAGGAGCTTGAGGGAAGGCTCAGCAGTTAAGAGTACTTACTGTTCTATCATGAAGATCAGGATTTAGTTCCTATCACACACATCAATCATGTCAGATATCTGTTAATATCTGTCAGATGGCTCCAAAGGATATAACATTATCTTCTGGCCTCTGCAAGCACATACCTACTCTCTTTTTCTTGCTTACACACATATATAGATACTAAAATGCTTTTTAAAGATATTTATGGACTGGCATATTTCATATATCAATTCATCAATAAATCCACATAATGTACAATGAAGGAAGCACCTACCTTATTTGATACAAAAAGACATCACTCATTAAACTAATACATGATTGCTTTAAGAAACCTCACAAAATAATTAAAATGCACTTTCGATTTTCTGGTCTCCAGTTCATGGGTTTTAGTTGCCATTCCACATTACACAATGCTCTGCCTAAGGCTTGCTTTGGAGAGTAAGATTTAGAAACGAGTCAAGAGATGAACTGTTAAGCAGGAGTTAATGATTGCGAATGTGGAAGTGGACACCTTTCATTAAGCGTTCAAGAGTTAGGAGTTGGAAGATTACCAGTTCCAGGTAAACCTGGCATACACAGCAAAAGCTTTTTCTTGGGTGGGAAGAGGGGCTTGAAAAAAATTTAAATTTTATTTTTATGTGTCCATGTGAACCTATGTCACATGTATGGGGGAAGAATTGGATCTCCAGGAACTGGAGTCACATGCAGCTGTGAGTCCTGTGACTGGGTGCTGAAAGCCAAATGTAGGTCCTTTGGAAAAGCAGCAAATGCTCTTAAAGGCTAAGCCATCCCTATCAGCCCCTGAAATTTTCCAATAAATACAAAATACTGTACTAACAACATTCTTTTCAATGTATGCATTTCCTGGAGCATGCTACAAGAAAAAAAAATAAAAAAAACCCTATTATGTCCAGTCCTTCATAATACTGACATTTATCAGATTAAATATGAAAAGATTTCAAAGGACTTTTCCTATATTCACTACTGTTCTAGACTTTCAATGTTTTCAACAGCAAAGGTTTTCATCTGGTGTGTTTTGTTTCCATGTGTGCCAAATGAAACCTTGAACATCTCTTTCAAGCAAATCAACACTTCATATCAGGTCCTTTCCTTATCTCTTAGTTGAACCAAGTGGTGTTCATACTGGTTTTCCTTTGATAGGAATTCTCCCCATGTACATTCTTGTGAGTGCTATTTAGGGACGATGATGAAGAGTTCACAAATCCTATTTTGAAGGTTCCTCTACCGTAGGTTCTTTCATGTCTGTGAGAGAATGTGATGACAATTGAAGAT
This sequence comes from Alexandromys fortis, assembly GCF_014885135.2. Classification (NCBI taxonomy): domain Eukaryota; kingdom Metazoa; phylum Chordata; class Mammalia; order Rodentia; family Cricetidae; genus Alexandromys; species Alexandromys fortis. The sequence continues at coordinate 455,917 of NW_026067934.1, read as the reverse complement.
TATCAAAGATTGCCTACATAGGTGAAGGGTCTATCTCCGTCGTGACTCCTTCCACGTAGTCAAGGGGAACGGGGAAGTGAAGGGCTTTTTTTTTTACAACACCACATATACAAGTGGAAAGTTTCTCTAGAGCTCTCTCATGTCTCCTCCATGATCTGGGACTGCAGAAGGCTTCACCACATCACATGCAGTCACAGGCCTGTTTTCCTTTCATGGACTTCAGGGAACTTTAAGCATTTGCATACTGAGTTTTTAAAAAAAAGTTTCTCTCCATTGTGGCACTTCATGTTTGTTTCAATGAAACAAAGCAAAAGGTTTTTCCACACTGCTAGCACAAATCCAGCTTTTACTCCCAGTGTGATTTTGTTTATTTCTTGGAAAGCTACCAAGCCAATTTTTTTTTTGCTCATTCATTATTAAAAAATATTAGAATCCATGGTAGTGTGGAGTAATTCATGCCTATGTAAATGGTTCAAAGTGAAGAAGGGCTTCCCACAGTACTTACAGTTATAAGGGTCATCATCAATGTGTATTTTTTCATGCACCTGAAGATGACTGTAATATGTGAAAGCTTGCCCACACTGTTTGCACACGTGGGGTTTCCCATCACCATGAGTCTTCTCATGTCTCTGAAGGGAATAAGACCAAAGAAAGGTTTTCCCACACTGCTTACACTCATAGGGCTTCTCGCCAGTGTGAATCCTTTCATGTGTTTTCAGTGACCTGGAGGAAGTGAAGCTCTTCCCACACTGCTTACAAATATAAGAAACCGGGACGCTGTGAAGTGCTTTATGTTTTTGAAACTGACTCCAGAGGACGAAGGCATTCCCACATTGCTCACACACGTAAGGCTTTTCATCCACGTGAGTTTGCTCATGTTCTAGAAGGTCAGTGGAAGTAGCGAAGGCAACCCCACACTGCTTGCATACAAAGGGTTTCTCCTCCGTGTGAATTTTCACATGTCTCTGAAGAGAAGCAGAACGAGGAAAAGTTTTCCCACAATGATTACACACATAGGGTTTCTCACCAGTGTGGGTTATTTTATGTCTTAAAAGTGAATTCAGCCGAGTAAAGCTATAGCCACACTGGTCACATACATAAGGCCTCTCCCCAGTGTGAATTCTTTCATGTGTTCTCAGGGAACCAGAACACGTAAAGCTTTTTCCACATAGCTTGCAAGCATAGGGTTTCACACCACTGTGAATTATTTCATGTTTTCGTAACTGAATCCAACGCATGAAGGTGTTTCCGCACTGCTTACATTCATAAGGCGTTTCTCCAGTGTGGATTCGTTCGTGTATTCGAAAAGAACGATAAGTAATGAAGGCTTTGCCACATGGTTTACACACATAAGGTTTCTCTCCAGTGTGAATTCTTGTATGAATCTGAAGAGAACTATAATGACGTAAGGTTTTCCCACAGTAATTGCACACAAAGAGGTCCCTAACAGAGTGAGTTCTTTTATGTGTTTTAAGGGAACGAGAGTGGGCAAAGGTTTTCCCACACTGCAGGCACACGTAGGGCTTCTCCCCAGTGTGGATTCTTTCATGTGTTTGTAGGTAGGTGGGAAAAGCAAAAGCTTTCCCACACTGCTTACATATATAGGATTTCTTGGCACGATGGCGTCGCTCATGCCTCCGAAAGTACCTTGAAGAACTGAAACCTTTCCCACATTGCTTACATTGGAAGGGCTTTTCTTCAGCTAAAGTCTTTTGAACATTTTGACCGTATCTATAGTCTTCATCACAGTTCTCACTTTTATACAGTCTCTCTAGGGTGTAAGTACTTTCATGGTTCTCAAAGGGTGGGAGGGAACTGGAGGTGGCTCCAAACTCCACCGTGTTGTACAAATCCTTTCCGTAGTCCTGCTCTTCATAGGATTCACGCTCTGGGTCAGGCTTAAGGAGCACACTTAGAGACAAATGGCCAATGACCACTCTTGCACACCCGCTGCTTTCACATATATGCACTCCTGGAAAGGGGTTCTGGTGTAGAATGCTCTGGGTAGTGAAGTCAAAGATTTCTGCACACTGATGATGATCGTCTTTATAGTCATAGAGTCCCTCCACCACTTGGCCACTGTAAAAGAGCAAACGTGTGTCACTGATATTTTATTAACTAGCTATCAGTAGACATGCTGGCTCTAGGCTGTCGGGGTTTTTGCTTGAATGCTTTCAGCAATTCTAAAGACAACGGTAACAAAAACAGTGGTAGTCACGGGCGGTAGTATTATACCATTTACATGTATAGCAAACATGTCTTTTGTTTTGTTTCGGTTTTTCAAGACAGGGTTTCTCTGTGGCTTTGGAGCCTGTCCTGTAACTAGCTCTTGTAGACCAGGCTGGCCTTGAACTCACAGAGATCCGCCTACCTCTGCCTCCTGAGTGCTGGGATTAAAGGTGTGAGCCACCGCAAACATCCCTTATGTCACACTAAAATACATATTTCAATTCTTGATGCCATCTTGGCACCTGAAGAGGCCTGCTCTAAATAGGATTTCTAAAGGGCAAATTACTTAGATCAGAGATGTGCACACGTGTATGAAGCAAACAGCGGCACAGTGACTCCCGAAGAAAAACCACAACAGTCATTTGGGGAAGGTAACTCAGGTCCATGAAACAGTGCCATACTTCAAGCCAAACTGTGAAGAAAACTTGCTGCAAAGGCCACTGGACACAGAATCCAAATGATACTGTACCCCTCATAGAGCTAAACTAATGAAAAATAAATAAAAGTGTATTCGTAAATTATTAACATATTCAGTTCTCAATACTGTACAATCTTGATGTACCACACAAATGACCACAATCATGTTACATGAACTACTTGAAAGTCCACAAGGAGATTTTGATATTTAATCCAAGCCTAAAAAGATACCTGCTTTTTGTATCATATATATCGTACACAAAAGGTTTGTGGATAAATCAATATTTAAATGTTGATAATATTGCATGGTGCAAAGTTGATACATACGAAGGATGATAAAAATCACTTCAGGCAATCATGATGTTCCAGTTATTTCCAGTAGTGGAATCCCTATAGTGTTTTCAGAATGTTCATGTTTAATGTGTCCCCAGTTTTGAAGAAAATTCCCAGAGAAGGTGTACACATGTCTTTTACTACTTTACAAAATGTGCGAGCACACAACTCTTGAGGAACACGGCTGCCTCTTGAGGTCCATATTACCTTAGTTTTCTCCAGGAATTTCGGTATATATTTTCAATGACATGGTGCCCCAAACTGCTTCCTAAAACACAAACCAAGCGAAATCATTGTAAATTATGACATCATAGTAAATATGTTAAGAGATTCTAAGCAAAATTTCCAGTAAAAAGCGATCTGTCTCATGGGGGTCTGGAGATATGGCTCAGTGGTTAAGAGCACTGACTGCTCCTCCAGAGGACCTGGGTTCAATTCCCAACACCCACATGGCAACTCACAACTGTCTGTAACTCCAGTTCCAGTGAACCCGACACCCATGGTAAAACACCAATGTACATAAAATAGAATTTTTTTTAAAAAATTAATCTACATGGGAAGTAGAAAAAGACAAGATCTCCTGAGTAAATTGGGAGCATGAGGACTATGGGAGAAAGTAGAAGGGGAGGGAGAAAAAGGGAGGGGAGCAGAGAAAATGTATAACTCAATAAAATCAATAAAAATTAAAAAAATAAAAAAATTAATCTATCTCATATATTCACTCAAAAGTTTCTTTACCACACTTAAACTCATGCAGAAGCACTTTTTCTTTGCTTGACTAATTAAAGGAATGATGACATACTTACCTATAGAGGCCAAGTTCCTCAAGGTTTCCTGCATCACATCTTTGTAGAGGTTCTTCTGGGATGGATTCAGCATAGCCCACTCCTCCAGGGAGAAGTTCACAGCCACATCCTCAAAGGTCATTGCCTCCTAAAAGAGCCCATGTACATTTCAACAAGCAAGTGTGAGTCTCATAATACTGTAGAGCTAATCTTATTTCCTAAGAAATTGGCCAGATTCAACGTTCTATGTGCATTTAAGTTATATTGGTCATCACAATTACATTTCCAACACACTAAGAATCTCCCACACAGTGATTCTGATGGCAGACTGGGGCTATCTGATAAAGCTACAACAGGACAGGCCCATCCTTGTTCAGATGGGTTATGCTAAGTTCTCTTTGGCCATTGGTTCAACAGCTACAATGAATTCTGATTACCTAATGCCCCAAACCCAGTCAACACCAGCTGCCCCGAGACTGCATGTTCTTAGTAATGCAGAAGAAGACAACCGTACTTCTCCTGGTATCTGCAACTATTCAGTGGGACGCCTCCCACTTCCCAACTGTAAAGAATAAAGTAGTTTTCTCAATAGTCAATATCAATTACACACTACTTTTATCATATCTATTTTCTCTCAGAATTCTTGTAATGTTTTTAAGCTCATCAGACACAACTTAGAACCCAATATATTCAGAGAACACAGGGATTAGAAGACCAGCATTTATTTATTGCTAGTTCCTGACGAGAGACCCAGAGTGATGAGGTACCTCAAGCTCTTCGTGCAATGCCTTCTTAGCCATGATGCTCTGGATCCAGGAACTATAAGCCAAAGTAGTCTATCCTCCCCCAAGATTTCTTCTTAAGGAAGCTGGAGAGATGGCTCGGGGACCAGGAGCACTTGCTGTTCTTGTGAGGACCAAAATGCTGGCTAGTTTAGGTCAACTTGATACCAGTTAGAGTCATCTTGGAAGAAGTAACCTCAATTGAAAATTTGCCCCTAGGGTTGGGCATAATGGTATACATGTCTCATCCCAGCACTTGAGAGGCAGGGGCAAGCATATCTCTGTGAGTTTGAAGCCAGCCTGGTCTACATAGTGAGTTCCAGGACAGTAGGGCTATATAGTGAGACCCTGTCTCAATAATAATAATAATAATAATAATAATAACAATAATAATAATACTGCCATCAGATTGGTTTGTGGACCAACCTGCCCTATATTTAATTGACTGATAGTTGATGTAGAAGGGTCCAGCTCACTGTGGATGGTACCACCCCTGGGCAGTTAATCCTGGATGCTATAAAAACAGCCAGCAGAATAAGCCACGGGGACCCAGATAGTTAGTGGCATTCCTCCATGGCCTCTGCATCAATTCCTCTTTCTAGGTTCCTGTTTATTTAAGTTCCTGCCCAAACTTCCCGCAGTGACGGGACTGTGGTGGAACTGTGAAATAATACCCCCTTGCTCAAATTGCTTTTGACTATAGTATTTTACCTAACCACATCACACGACTCACAAACCACCCGTAACTCCAGGACCTAATGCCCTCTTCTGGCTTCTCTTGGGGACACACACACACACACAAATAAGTAACAAAATAAATCTTGAAAAACAAAACATTTCTAGGAATTTTGTCACAGCAATTAGACAAAAAACTTAAGACAGGACTGATTATGGGCAGTTGGATGTACTGATACATTAACTGTACCATTTTTATTGGAGAATGTCAGTAGACAATGAAACAAGAAGGATGTCACATGTTCTAGAAGCAGCTCTAACTAGCCACCATGTCACCCGTCAGAGACATGTACAAAATTTTGTTCTTTCTAGAACAAACTTTCAAGAAGTGTGATGGTTAATGTTAATTGTCACTTTATAAAACTTATAATCATATAGGACACAAGTCCCCGGCACACCTATGATTATCTAGATTACATTGCCTGATGTGGGAACAAACATCTTAAGTGTTGGTAGTAGCATTCCCTAGGCAGGGGGAACCTAAACCGTATAAAATGAAGGAGCTAAGCTCCAATATCTACCCACCCATCCGTCCGTCCATCCATCCATCCATCCATCCATCCACCATCCATCCATCCATCCATCCATCCAATTCTTCTTCCTGTTTGTGGGTCACCTGGGCAGTTGATTCGAGCTCCTGACATCCTGACCTCCCTGCCATGTAACTCAGTCAATTCCTCCAGTTACTATTACCAGGGTATTTTATCACGGCAACCAGGAGAGACGAGAAAACTGGTACCCTATATTGGAGCTATTCACATGATAAACGTGACCATCTTAGGGAATGTTTGTGAGAGGAACAGGGAAAAACTTGGTATTTGGGTTAGAAAAGTCCTTGGATACCAAAAGCAGGGTTTAATGGGCAACGTTTGTGGATGTTTAAAAATCAACAATGCTGAGAGCACCTGTAGTTGATAAAAATATCAGTGTCACTAGAGGAAAACCTACTGGGGCACAGTGGAACAATAGGAAAGATGGCATAAGGGCAAAAGCAGAGGCTCCAGCCTGAGGTGGCAGTAAAACTGGGCACTGGCATCCACATGGTATGAGTTTTGAAGGAATGAAGGACATAAGATAGGGAGGTCATATGGAACAGCTGAGGTCTGGGACCACATAGGAAAATCAATGTCCTGCAAAGTGGGCCCTAGAAGTCACTGTGTGGAGCTCTGAAGGTGAAGTCTAAGTGACATTGGAGACCACAGGGTACTGGAAATGCCAGGACCTCGACACCAGCTGCTTGCCAAGGACAGCTATAGGCACAGAGAGAAGCCAGTGTGAGACACAGACTACACATGTTGCAGGTGGCAGCTCTGGGGTGGTGGGGGCTACCTAACCTTTGGAATGTAAACGATTTCACCAGGTTTAGCTGTCAGGCACAGGGATGTAGGATTTGGTGTTTGCCTTGCTGGACTTGCATCTTGCTTTGGTCCGATCATAACTTGACCCAATTCTTCCATTTTACAATAGGATTGCTTGCTCTGTATCATTATAATTTAGAATTATGTAGAGCTACAGAGACTGCTCAGCAGTTAAGAGCACTGACTGATCTTTCAGGGGGACCCAATTCAATTCTCAGCACCCATATGGCAGCTCACAACTATAACTTCAAGTTCCAGAGGGATATGATACCTTCACACAGACATACATGCAGGTAAAACATTGCTGCACACAAAAGAAAAACAAATAAGTAAATAAATGTATATATTGGATGTATGTAACTTGTTTTCTATTTTATAAAAGCTCACAGTTAAGATACTTTGGAATCTCAAATTATAAATATGCTTAATGACTATGGGCAGTTTGGGTGTTGGGATAAACGCATATCACATTATAACATGGTCAGCAGTCTGTGGAGATAAAGAATGGAAGGTTATGGCTTAAAAGTGGCGATAAGTCTGAGTGTCAAGTTGACAAGGGCTAGGTTAATACTCACTATCAACTTGACAGACTGTAGAATCGCCCAAGAGACCCAGGCTCCCGTGAGGGGTATCTAGACTGAGGTTAGCCTTTGAGGATGTTTCTGAGAGATTATGTTGATTCCATTAATCGGTGTAGGCACACCCACCTTGATGGTGGGTAGGGTCACTCCCTGGGTAGAGGATTCTGGACCACATAAAGTGAAGACAGTGACCCGAGAATCCGCATTTACCCATCACTTTCTGTTTCCTGACTGGACGACATGCGCGTCTACTTCACCTGCTTGTTGCCCTGATTTCCCACCACAGCAGACTGTACTGTAATCTGTGAACCGAATGAGCCCTCCCCCTTAGCTTGCCTGTCACGTTCTTATTTAATCACAGCTGTAGGAAAAATAACTAATGAATATTATACATATATTTTATCAAAGCAGTTGAAATCAATGTCCAACAGTTATTTATTATTTAAGTAAGGAAATAAAAGTTTGCCTAAAATGAACAAAAGACTGAAACAACAATGACCATGGCACTAAGCTATGGCCACAAATGAACTGCATGAAGGAAATACAGTCTTTACCCAGCAATCTTGAAACACAAGAACTGATTATTTAGAGAAGGCAGACCAGATAAAAGAATCACAGCATCTGTACACATAAGGCAAAGACAAACCAGCACCAACTTGGGAACATGCACTCTATTTCCCTTCACTCCATGGACAATAATCAAATATCCAGTCATAGTCAGCCTGACTAAAATAATGGGCAACAATAATTCCAGCGGGCTGGAGAGATGGCTTAGAGGTTAAGGGCACTGGTTGCTCTTCCAAAGGTCTTGAGTTCAGTTTCCCAGCAACCACATGGTGGCTCACAACCATCTGTAATGAGATCTGGCGCCCTCTTCAGGTGTGCAGGCATACATGCAGGCAGAACACTATATACATAATAAATAAATACATCTTTAAAAAATAATAAGCCCAGCTCACTTGGGAAACTAAAGCAGGAGATTTAGGGTTCATGGGTACTCTGGGTTATATATGCCACAAATAAGCCTGAAGGAAAATTGCTGGGACACCCCCCCCAAAAAAACCCAAAACAACAACAACAACAAAAAAAAACAAATAACAAATAGTAGGTTGGCAAAATGGGTGGGTCAGTGGGTAAAGGTGCCTTCAACCAGTCTGACGACCTGAGTTTGACCCCAGCACGAACCCGCACGCTAGAACTAGAGAACTGAAGCTGTTCTCTGACTTCCCCACTTCACAGCACGTAACACACACAACACTTCGTAAAAACACAAAGCAACTGAAAAACATGAAACAACAACAACAAAACAAGTGACAAAAGTCTGTCTGAGCTCAGCAACGAACAAAGCCTTCTAGTTGAACCATGCATTTGTCCCATTATGTCATACAGGGGAATTGAGTGCTAACTCCTGTTTCATAGGTCACTTCGTTTTGTCCCTATGTCTGATGAGACTGAAGAAAAACAAGAAAATGAACCCAGTAGGGAGAAGAGAAATGGACACAAATGTTAAACATATTTTAGAACAGATATAAGTGGGGGATGAATATATTTTCTTGGTGTTTTGAATGACATGTATGTATGTATTATGTAATGTCTGGCAGGGGACAGAGAGGCGGAGAGAGGGAGGAGGGCGAGGAGAGGGACCTCCAGTACCATGTACACCTGTGGAGCTCAAAGAATAACTTCCGGGAGTTGCTTCTCTCCTTCCACCATTGGTCTCAGGGATGTAATTAAGGTGTTCAAGCTGGTGGCAAATACCTTTACTCACCAAGTCAACTCATAGGCCCCGGGCTGTGTTTTTAGTAGGACGTGGAACAGAAATGTAAAATGCTTTTAGTGAGGAAGAATTTTAAATTGTGAATGTTGTATTGGGTTGTTATATATATGTGTGTATATATATATATATATTGTAATATGGTTACTTATATTTATACCTACATATATGTGTGTGTTGTGTATGTTTGTATGTGTATAATGAGAAAGTCGAGAAATTATTGGGGCCTGGGAAAGAAAGCATGAGGAAAAAACTAGGCCATTCAAGGTCTGGTCTGCCATTTCTACTTACGGGGTCAGGAAAAACCAGGCAGCAATGACAAAGCCAAAATTGCTTACAGGAACATCACATGTTTTCTTTAAGACATCTTATCAAAGAGAATACATTGGGCTAAGTAGGGTCAAAACCCGTAACGCCTTCTCATTGCCAATTTAAACAAACCCCTTTACAACTTTGTTTACAAAATAAAAGTCTTTATACTCTTAACCTTGTTCTAAACTATACTCTTTGAGGAATGCTTAAGAAATGGTGGAGGGGGGCATGGAGAGGTGGCTAGGAGGTCAAAAAGACTGGCTGCTCTCCCAGCGGAAGGGTGCGATTCCCTCTGCTCCCACCATGGCTAACAACTGTCCAACTCCAGTTCTAGGGGATCCAAAGCTCTTCTCTGGATTCCGTGGACAGCGCCCACATGTGGTATACATACATACATATATGCCAGAGATGCACTCATAAATACAACATTAAATTTAATTTTTTTAAAAAAGTTGGTGAATGCTGTAAATCTTCATAATACTTGGAAATATAACTTGAAAGCTACCAAGATTTCATATATATATATATATTTTTTTTTTCAGGGCACTTACCTGAGACTCACCTTTGAGAAGCCCATGTCCAGTCTCATCCCCTGAACATCTCTCTAATAATCTGTGCTATTATCTAAGTTTTAAAATGTCTCCAATTTGCCTTTATATTGGTTTGCTCCAAAATCTATCTAATAGGTTGACGTTTAATTGCCTTTTCAGAAGATATAACCACAAGAAACCAGTAGCCTCCAGCAGATAGCTAAGCTTACTCTATATAAGTTTGAAAAAGAATTATATTTTACTAAAAAGTAAAAGTAGCACAGCTTCCACTTTTCAGATAAATTCAATTTTATGTATGAGTGCTCTCTCTGCATGTACACCTTTATTCCAGAAGAGGGCACCAGATCCCATTATAGATGGCTGTGTGCCTCCATGTGGTGCTAGGAATTGAACTCAGGACCTCTGGAAGAGCAGCCAATGCTCTTAACCACTGAGACATCTCTCCAGCCCTTTCAGGAAAACTCTACCATATAATTGCACCATTAGCATATGGCCACTTGCATGCGTGCTCTCTCTCCTCCATGGGACAAATAAAATCAGAAGGGTTTTTTTTTTTTTTCCAAGTTTCTTGCCACTGCCAGTGTAGAAGTATAAAAATAAAAATATCATTTGAGAACCAATGTGTTACTGCCTCCTTGGAGAGCAGGGGGAGAGCCTGTGTTTTCAAGATTTAAGCTTTACAATACAGGTTATCACCTGGCTCCCCACCAGAACTTGAGGGTAAGACCCTATTGCTGAAGATACCTCATACTTGAGCCACAAGAAATGGAGAAATCAACTTGGTACTCATATGCCGATGGTGCTGTGTAGGTTGCTGGGGAAAGGTCTTAGCCAGCTGTGAACTCTCTGATATAATGACTTGCTTGGCACGTGCCCACTGGTGCAAGGGTGGCACCAATGTCATGGTACCAACCAACCACTTTCTGACTGGATTCACAGAGATGGAACGCACAGCTGGTTCTATACACTGGACCCAAAAACTCACAGCTGGCTAGGACACAGGCCTTAGGGGAGAATGTAAAGCTAATACTCTGCTAAATGGACAAAATGTCAAACTGCTTTCCAAAAATGTACGATTATAGCAATAATGAATGCAGCTTTCAATGCTCATCAAAGAAGCCTGCCTCTCACTGAAATTAGTACAGAGACCCACAATTACTCAAAATGCAGAGATAAGTGACTGTGGAAAGTTTAGCTTTCCACAAATGAGACATCTACATCACATCTTGCTCCCCACAAACCTCACTATGGGAGAGGGGGAAGGAAACACGTAGGAGTCAAAGGTCAGAGAGGACTACTGGGAATCATTCTTTCCAGACACGACAAGGCTGCTGCTCCCATGAACTCAGAGCAGCTGTGGTTGCTTGTTTGCACAAGAACAGCACGAGATTAAACTAGTCGAATTTCAGAATAAATGGGGAGGGGCTAACAGAGGCACTACTGGCAGTTAACGGCTGATGGAGGAGAGAGAATCAGTTTTCTTAAGAGATGTTGTTCCTGCTAGGTTGTTGGTGCATCAGCGGATGGCCTCACACCCCCAAACACACTGGAAACACTAATTAAATGCAGTGGATTGGAGAGGACATGAAGCTGGGAGACATGTATAGTGCGGTAGGTCCGGAAGGAGACTGGGAGGGGAAATCTCCAAATACACTGAATACATGTGATGCACTTTCAAAGAATGTAAGTATTCAAATTTTCTACGTTGCTGACATTTAAAGTCATATCTATAAAAGCACAGATTTTGGAAGCACCATTTAATGATAGGAAAAGATATGCAAGGGCTTAAGAATTAGCTGAGCTGTTAAGAGTCCTTCATTTTCTTCCAGAGGACTCTAGTCTGGTTCCCAATACCCAAGTTTGGCAGCTCACAACCACCGGTAACTTCAGCTCCAGAGAATATGACGCCCCCTTCTGGCCATCTTGAGTATCTAGACATGCTTAGTAGACATTCTCTCTCTCTCACACACACAAACAGATAGATAAAAATAAAACAAAAAATGAACAGTTTAGCTTATGACTGACAAATGACAAATCTAAATGAATGCTATAACATTTTATATTTAAATCTGTGAATGGCTATGAGCATATTTCCTGTCTACACATGCTTACATTTCTATATTACATGTATGAAAACAAATTGGCTCATAATAAGTGTTCACATAAATTAAGACAGAGGCTAGAGTGATGGCTCAGCAGTTAAGAACACAGGATGCTCTTCCACAGGACCTAGGTTTGATTCCCAGCACCCATGCGGCAGCTCACAACTCGCTATAACTCCTGTTCCAGGGGAGTCGACATCCTCACACGGACAAACATGCTGGCAAAGCACCAATGCACACAAAACAAAATAAGTAAATTATAACAAAAGAAATTAGACAGTTCACTTAGTCCAAATATTTCCTAGTTCATGGCGTGACTAAAAAATTTCAAGCTCAACATCCTGACTCTGGTAATCATGACAGACGAAGCTTGGCCAACAGTCCCAATATGCCAATTAGAGACACAGTAACGAGAGCCAAAGAACAACAGTTCTATAAATCAATCTGGCTCTGTCAGGGAGAACAAATCAATGGGCTTGATGATTCCAGATCTGGCATCTGGCTTGTACTTCTATTTAAAAAAAAATTGTAATAACTAAAAAAGAGAAAGGTTTAAGATGGAAGGCAAGCTGTACACAGAGACAGTCCTAACCAGGGTGGTTATCCGTCTGCTCTGTTCGCCAGCCCATCACTGTCTCAGGTCTTTTTCTGTAAGGTGGCCAAAAGGTTCCCATGAGGTTCTCTGGAGCAGACGGAGAGGCAAGAGCAGGGCCTGAGCTCTAAAGTGATGAGTGTGGACCTGCCTGGGAGAGGTGATCTCACAGCTTTCTGGGGATGGAACTGGTTTCAAAGCAGGAGCCAGGCTACAGACTCTCCGATTCCCAGGCAGGAGAGGCAGGGGAGTCTATGGGCCAGTGAACGGGGGCGGGGAGCAGGATGTGTGGCCACTAGTACCCACTTTGATGTAAGCTCACTTCTCCGGGTGAGAAATTCTGGCAAGTTTGTTAGCGAGTGACTTGGACAATGTCTTAGTAAGGTGGATGTCAGTATCTGTGAGAGGGGAAGGTTGCTGGAGACAGTACTTCCTAAGCAATAGCTGGATCCTAACATTATGTTCTTTCAGCAGCCAAGATGAGTGGGGTGGGTGGGCAGGAGTCCAGGCTCATTGGCATTCTTGGGCCCCCGTCTTCCCCCCTGGCCTAAGTGACTAATGAATGTATGTTCTAGGTGCTGCCAGAAGCTGGTAAATGGTCGAGACAAAGCAGCCAGCACGTATAAAGAAAACTGAGAGCTCTAATTGGAACTGACTGTGCCACCTTCTACCACCACACCAGGCTCTAGAGCCTTCTGTGAATGTCTGATACACTTGCTCACTTCTGTCTCCTTTAGAGTTAGAAAAGCCCTGTTTCCGGAAACCATGGGGAACTCTGCAGACCTAACACGTAGGGCTTTCTCCTAATGCAATACTGCATTCACATACTGTAAGGCCTGCCTCTACCAGGACTCTGCCTTGTAAAATAATGTGTGGACACGAGGGAAGTGGCTCGGAAGGTAAAGGCAGGAGCCTGGTGATATGAGCTCAATCCTGGGAACCCACGTAAAGGAGAGAAAGTATCTCATGAAGTTGTTCTCTGACCTACAAAATGCAAGAAGTGGTAACATGCAGGAAAACACACACACACACACACACTCACACACATACACACCCTATGCATTATTATTGTGCATACAATAGTGATAAATACAATTTAAAACCAGAAAGCAACGTCTAGAAACACCTGAGGGCACTGGCAGTTATGACAGAGCCCCATGTCATCCATGCATGTGCATCTCCCTTTCCAATGAGTTTGGGAATGTCAGAAGAAAGTACAAATTCAGGGTTTATTGCTAGCACTATGATCCCCTGACTTACGGGTACAGGTCATGGAATTTAGAGGAAGCTTCCCTTGGATCTATGAGACTTAAAGGAGAAGCAGGAGAGACAGCGAGGAAGACACGGCAGACTGATCCCTGATACTCTATACCGTAGGGACTATCTGCTTTCCTACAGAGTCAAGCCAAGGGTGACTCCATTTTATTAAGCAACAACCCCGACCAAAGTGACTCCAATTTGAAGTTATAAGAACCCCTCCCCCAAAAGGAAGGCAGCACAGTAAACAACCAGGATCTGGTGCCAGGAGGGACAAACTGACAACATCAACGATGACACTTGAAAATATACCAAACCATATTAGACACAGTACGCAAATCTGCTTATCAGTCATACCCGCATGAAACCCCCACACCCGGAACCACAGAAGTTACATCCCAAGACAAAGTACAGCAGGCAACCAGTCAGGAGCCAGTTCTTGGACTCCAATTCCAGTGCGGTTTCTCCTGTCCAGGTCACTCAGCCAACTTAAATTGACTTACTCACGCCCACTGCATATACATTTGACATCTGTGCCCGCGCTGCTAGGACATCACTTTTGGTCCCCTATAGACTTTTCTTTGCATCTGTCTCTGCTCAAAGCCTCCTACTTCAGAACAGACTTTCAACTCCACCACTCCAGCTCTTAGCCATTCTGTGACCTGCACATTTGTGTGAAATGATCATCTTATCTGCCAGTTAATGTCAGTAATTAGACTGTTATATAAGAACCCGTGACTGCCAAGCAAAATCGGGCATACTCGGCTAATTGTTAACAACAAAACAGACATAATTTGTGAAATTATTTTTTTTTAATCCGATAAATTCTGGCACTGGAAACACTTCAACTTGTCCCTCAGGACCCAAGGTCACCACACCCTGCCCCCCCCCCAACACATACACTCACACGCACGAACCCCAGAGTCCCGAGTGTCACCGCGACACTGCTGCCACCGCCCAGGCTGCGGAGTCGAGAGGCTGTGGGTGCTCAGATGCCTACAGAGGCCGCAGCAGCGAGCGCTCAGCGAGGGACAGGACCGCGACTCTGCCTGCTGACCCAGCTCCACCCAGCGGGACCCGGGCAGCGCGGCCCAGCGGAGCCCGATGAGTCGCAGACGCAGACTCAGCTGCCCGGGGAGGCCGCGTCCCCACTGTCGCCTCCGCTTGCAACAACCTCCTCCCCACACCCGGGACGCCCGGCCGCACGCACCATTTTCGGTCACTGGGGGGGTCTTCGTGTTGTCCAGCGGCTCCTGTAATCAGGGGATGAGACGCAAACACTGGGGGCACAACCTGCGGGTCTCTCTCCAGAGAAGACACAAACGCCTAAAATGGCTGGACGGGAAGTGGCATCCCCGTTGCTGTACCCGCCCTCTCTCAACATCTGAAAGCCTCATTGGATGGTTTATGCAGCTAAGCAACTTTTCTTATTGGCCAGTGAGTCACATGCCCATCTCCTAATGCTTAAATGACAGAAAAAACATCCTCTAGCGTGTACTGTGGCGCCAAATCTCAAATCCCAGCATAAGCTTTCCTGGGGTACCATCCGGCTGTGAGATTCCCAAACTCCCTAGCTTTACATGTGAAAGGGGTGAAACGCTATATTTTACATGGAATTAAAAATAGGTAGAAGCCTATTTAACAAGGCAAAGATGTCAGCTAAATTCTATTTGCATGTGTGAAAAACGCCATAACAAAGAAGAAATCCAATGTGAGTTATTTCTATCTGGGCAGCTTCTAGCGTTCCCTTTGCGGTCGATGTTTGTCACCAGTGGCTGGCAGTTTACACGTTCTGTTTACCTCTTTGAAAATCTCTCTTGCACCCACGCACCTCACATAGTCATTTCTATAGCAAAACATTTTGGGAATGAAGTGACACCGAGTCATTAGAAACATATCAAGGATTCTTCGGGAATTACAAGGGTTGGACAGGTCCCAACGAAGTTGCACGGCACCAAACACAAACCAGGAAAATACCACACAGGCGACTTCCAGGGCAAACATTCCTGCTCCCAAGACCACCAGCCTGACTGCAGGGAGCTAAGCTCACAAAGAACGAGTAAAAGATAGAAAGGAAGCCTTGATGAGAGGAGAAGATTAAATTTGAAAGGCTACTCTGGTGGTAAAGGCTTTGTAGCAGGCTAGTGACGAGCAATGAGCAGGCACGAGATTCTGCGTGCGACAGCTGACGCGTTCAGGCTGGGAGCAAGATCCGGAGAGCCCCAGACGGAGGTATTTTAAGTGACCTTTTAGAAAGACGGGAGCAGAGAAAGGAAAGCTGAGAGACTTGAGGCTGCAGTCAGCAAGCTGACTAAATGGCATCTTTACTTAAGAATTAAAATATATATATATATATTGCTTGTCTGTGTGCCTGCCACACGTATGCAGGTGCCGAAAGAGGCCAGAAGAGGGCACTGTATCCCCGGAGATGGAGTTACAAGCCTCTGACTGTGGGTACCGGTACAGAATTTGGGTTCTTTGCAAAAACAGTACTGCACTCTAAACCACAAGAGAGACAGTTCTCCAGCTCCCCACATTTATACTTCAGAACCCATCCAGCTCTCTCTCCTCCGCATTTATAAGAGTCTTATTTAATATCTACGGTCAAATTAGCAGGCCAGTTGTGTCCTGCTCGGTCTCTTTTTCCTTTTTCCCCTCTACTCCTGGTCTCTATTCTATCCGTATTATTTTCCTTTTCAGAGACTTGCCCAAAAAACACAGGCTGGCCGGGCGGTGGTGGCGCACGCCTTTAATCCCAGTACTCGGGAAGCAGAGGCAGGCGGATCTCTGGGAGTTCGAGGCCAGCCTGGTCTACAAGAGCTAGTTCCGGGACAGGCACCAAAGAGAAACCCTGTCTCGGGGGGAAAAAAAAAAAAAAAAAACACAGGCTGGCCTGGTTTTCACGGTTTCTGGTCTCAGTCTTCTAAAGGCTGGTTACCTGATTATATTTCTTTGCTCATCCCCCTACAAAATTACCCCCTTTTCACTCTCATGGCCCTACTGTCTCCTTGTGTTTACCTTTTCCTTGTCTACTGTTTGTCATCAACAAAGGAATAACCGCCACCTTTATTTATTTTTATTTTCCTTTCTATTCATTCCTAACGTAACAACTGATACACTTGGGCAAAAAGAAGTCACAATATTCCTCCTTATCCTAGAATGATTGTCATTTGAAAGATGATAAATTTGTTTTTTTCTAGATATTCTTTTATTTTAATGTATTTTCATAGTGGGCCTACCCATGGATAGTATTTTTGCAGACACTGTTTTCCATTTAGCCTGGTGACCCAAACGTTATAGAGCAGAGACAAACAGAGTCAAACAAAACTTCAACCCTGCTACATCCTGAAAATTGCACAGAATTCCATTTGAAAAAAAGCAATGTGATTAAACACGCACACGTAAACACACACACACACACACACAACCAATGATTTAACCAAAAAAAAAACCCTTGACGCAACACAATTCCACCAAAAATATTAATTCCATTGTAAAGACCTCCAAATCAAGTGAATCAGATGAAATCTTAGAAGTAATGATTTTACACACACACACACACACACAGAGAGAGAGAGAGAGAGAGAGAGAGAGAGAGAGAGAGAGGCCAGAAATGCCTTATAAATTCCAACAGAACACAAACACAAGTTAAGGAAAAAACAGACGAAGGAGAAATCTCGTGGCCTTCGGGCCTCACTCACTGACAACTTACAAAGAGGTCTCTCATCATTGGCATAGCCAATGAGTAGTCAGTTGAAGAATGCTAAGTGATGGATCTAATCCTGTGTGGCCATTGTTTGGGGTCCACGGAGCAGGGACAGCAATACTCCAGATACTCCAGAGAAGTGGATTGCTTTAGTACTGGAAATCAGATTACTATAGTTACAGAAATTGTTCCAATTCAACCAAAATTGAGGTTCTTTACAAAATGTCATGGCCCTGGCTAGTATCTTGGGCCCACTTTTTGCTAAGAAACACAAACTGACCTCTGGAGTCAGTACTACACACAGGTAGTGTGACGTTTCAATAGAACTGCGAGATACCAGCTTATCTGCAAAGGTGGAATACCAGTTGTGTGAAAACAGAGCATACGTTAGGTAACAGAAAAACTATAGGTATGTGAAAAGTTCACTTTTGGTTTCCTGTGTTTAATACATGTACATTAAACCCCCACAGGCTCACATATTTGAAGGCTTAGTCACCAGAAAGTGGCACTATTTGAAGGGATTCGAAGAATTAAGAAGTATGGGCTTGTTTGAGGAAGGGTGGGCTTTCAGGTTTCAAAAGCCCATGCCAAGCCCAGAGTCTCTCTCTCTCTCTCTCTCTCTCTCTCTCTCTCTCTCTCTCTCTCTCTGCCTTTGGATCAGGATATAAAACCCTCAGCTACTCTTCCAGCATCATGTCTGTCTGCATGCCACCAGGCTCCCTGCCATGTTGATAATGGAGTGACCCCGAAACTGTAAGCAACCCCACAATTAAGTGCTCTTTTTATGAGAATTGAGTTGGTCATGGTGTCTCTTTACAGCAATAGGACAGTGACTGAGACATTCATTACACTAACATCCTACCTCTGGAGTCATTCCCACATCGAATCACTCACCTCGTTACTAGATACTGATGTGCTGTGGAATAGTAACTGGGCAAAGACGTGCTGCATGTGTTTAGGCTGCAGGATATGACTTTAGCTGTGTAGAGTGTGTCACTTTTGTTTATGCTGCATTTGTTGAGTCATGGAAAGATGTGTTGCATTTGTTTCGCCTCGCCTAAGGCACCTGTTTGGTTTAAGAAAGAGCTAAACAGCCAATAGCTATGAAGAAGAAAGGATAGGCAGGGCTAGCAGAAAGAATAAAAAGGAGAAAGCTAGCCTCGGGAGAAAAAGAATGAAAGGAAGAAGGAGAAAATGAGGGAGATGCCAGACAGACAGACATAGAGAAGCAGTGAAAATAGGGTATACAGAAATAAGAAAGGTAATAAGCCCTGAGGCAAAGGGTAAATAAAGAGAAAATGGTTAAGGTAAAAGAGCTAGCCAGAAACGTGCCTAAGCTAGGCCAAGCACTCAAAACTAACAGCAATGATTTGGGAGCTGGTTGGTGGTCCAAAAGAAAAAGCGTGGTACACTAATACCCATCACTTTCAACCTTATCCGGTATCCTCAAGCCAAGGTTCATCCTCTTCATTGTACTTTCCTTCCATCAGTGATAGGATGTCTATCTTCATGTCCCATACTTTCCTTCTATCAGTGAGCAAAGCCTTGATGATCGGATATCTATTTTCATGCCCCATTGTTAAAAAAAAAATCAACCCATTAGACTGGTTGAGATGGCCCACGCCTTTAATCCCAGCATTCAGGAGGCAGAGGTGAGTGGATCTCTTGAGATAGGGGCCTTCATGTTTCATACAACAGAAACTAAACAAACTTCTAAACATGGCCTGATCTGTAAAACATAATGTATCCTGCTTAGGGGTAAAAAGAAAAAGTTATCATTTGCTATTCTGAAAGCAATCTTAAAATAGTTCAACCTTAACAGGACACTGTATCCAACAGGCTTCTCTAGAGGAATGGAATTAAGTTGGCTTTAAAGTAGTGACAAAGGCAGAATGACCAGGGAGCTGATAACGTGGTCATTCCTAGGTCCTTAAGGCTGGAGCCATAGCATTCGGGGTTGGTAGTTAGGTGAGTGGGTGGAGGGTCTGTGGGTGGTTAGTGGATGGGTGGATGGGCTTCAGCAGTCCCAAACGGGCACAATGAGCCTAGAAGTTTCCTGAACTACCCTGTTTCCCTAGTCACAACTGTGGGAGATCACAGGGACTCCATTCCATCTTGACTTAAGGTCAAAGAGTTCAAGCTTCTTCTTGTTCCTTGAGGCCAATTAACAGAATGTTTGGCCAAAGGCATTGTCTCAGATGTCTTGCTCCTTAAGGCCAAAAAAAAAAAAAAAAAAAAAAAAAAGGATATTTGGCCAAAGAGGAGGTTACTAGATGTTTGTTCCTTGAACCATGGTAAGGAAGTCTTTTGCCATCCCCTTTTTTGCTATAAAAGTGTTATGAGGAATAAATTCAGAGCTTCTGCAGTATTCACAGAGACCCTCCCGATTCCATCTCCTGTCCTTTGTCTCTTTCATAATCCTCTCTCCCCTATTCAGGTACTGTTCGACAGGTCGGCTGGCCCCGACACACAATCAAAGTTTGGAAACACTAGATCTGATATCTGTGAAGTAAACATCTATAGCCACAGGACAACAGAACTAGGTAACAAGATGGATAGACAAGTGAGCAAAAGGCAAGATGTTCTTCCTTCTGCCATATCCCTTTCATCTGAACCAGCAGGTGCCACCCACAAGTGGGGTGGGCGATCTTCCCACATCAGTCAGGAAAACCAGAACAGTTCTTCCAGTGAGGGTCCACACTCAGGTGCTTCTGTTATGTGGCAAGTTGACATTAAAATCAACCATCGTAGACAGGCAAGAAAGTATGTTAGAAAATAAACACCGAGAGAGAAATAAACATAGTTGCGGAGGCCCAAAAATGTAAGCCTATTTCCACCTTGTCTGAAGGTCAGAGAGTTTTAGCTTAGGGTTGAAAGCACTCACTACGTTTACAAAGGACTTGTGCTCAGCTCCCAGCACCTATGTGACTGTCACTAACCACCTGTAACTCCAGCTCCAGAGGGTCTGAGGCATCTTCACAGCAGCGCAGGCACAGCACACGTCACACACATTCACACCGGCAGGCAAAGCATTCATACACATGGGATAATACAAATAAGTCTATTTTTAAAAAAAAAAAAAAAGTTTGTATGTAAGGTGTATTCTGTGGTAGGATCTTTCATTTCTGTAAAAGGAACAGTAGTACTGGGAGACTTTCTAATATTACCTACATACAAAGAGTCTCTCCAGTGTGGCTTTTTAAAACATTGCTATGGGTATAGGTAATCTGTCTGCATGGTTGTCTGTGTACCACGAGCATACAGAGGCCACTGAAGTCACAAGAGGACACTGGACCCCCTGGAACTGAAATTAGACACCGTTGTAGGTTTCCATGTGGCTGCTGGGAATCAAACCTAGGTCCTCTGGAAGAGCAGCCAGTGTTCTTAGCTGCTTAGTCGGCCCTCTGGTCCCCTCTGGTTGACTTACACGTATTTGGAGGAACCAGGGAAGAGGAGGAGACTTTCTACACTGAAAATGTACACAAGGTTCCTCTGCAGTTGGATCTCTGTCATGTCTTTCCCACAATCTGAGACTACAAAATGATTTCAGCATCACTCACGTTCAGAGGGCTTTTCTTTAGTATGATTTTGTTCATGGACTTGAAGAAAACTTTTAGAATACAAATCATTTCCCTGTTATTTTTTAAAAAGTTTCCCCTCCATGTGGCGGTTTCAAGTTTGCTGTTTGGTTAGGTTTTGTTCTGTTCTTAAGAAATCAGCATGATAGGCTCTCACCCATTGGTAGCAAAAAGGTCCCACTTTTATTCAGGGTGAATTCATGTGAAAGCAACCGGCCATTTAAAAAGCGTAAGCACTGCTTTCAAAGCTGGGGATGTAAACCTCGGAGAATGACTGTCTTCATAAGAGATATTAAGTAACGGATTTCCCATATCGTTTACATGAAGATAGTCTCTACTCAGTGTTGAGTTCTTTCATGCTTTTTTTTTTTTTAGGTGACTAAGAGACCTAAAGCCTTTCCCACACCCCTTACACTCATGGGGTTTCTCACTACTGTGCATCAACACATGGTACTGAAGAGAACTTAAGTGGGTGAAGGTCTTCCCACACTGCTTACACACACGAGGTCTCTCTCCAGTGTGAATCATTTTGTGTTTCCGCAAAGCACTCTCGGAACTCAAAACTTTTCTCACATTGTGAGCACACATGTGGGTTATCGCCGCTGTGTATCTTTTCATGACTTCGAAAAGAAGTCGAACAGAAGAACCCCTTCCCACACTGTTTGCACTCATAGGGTTTGACACCACTGTGACTTACTTCATGCCTTCTTAACTGATACAAAGACACGAAGGCTTTTGTGCACTGCTTACGCACATAGGGCTTCTCACCAGTGTGACTTCTTCCATGGATTTGTAGGGAACTGAGACGAGTGAACGTCTTCCCACACTGCTTACAAACATGGGGATCCACACCACTGTGGGTTACTTTATGTTTTCGAAACTGATTCCAAAGCTTGAAGGCATCCCCGCATTCCTTACATACATAGGGTTTTCCCCCCAGTGTGAGTTCGTTCGTGTATTTGAAGATAAGTAGAAGTAATGAAGGCTTTCCCACACTGCTTACATACATAGGGTTTCTCTCCGGTGTGGATTCTCGTATGTCTTTGAAGGGAAGCAGAGCGAGAAAAGTTTTTCCCACACTGATTACATGCATAGGGCTTCTTACCGGTGTGGATTATTTTATGCCTTAAAAGAGAATTGAAACGAGTAAAAGTTTTCCCACACAGTTGACACTGATGGGGACTCGAGCCAGCGTGGTGAATCTTTTCATGTCTTAGAAGAGAACTGGAATAAGCAAAGGTTTTCCCACACTGCTTACATGTGTAGGGCCTCTCGCCAGTGTGGATCCTTTCGTGGACTTGTAGGGAACTGGGAAAAGGGAAGGCTTTCCCACACTGCTTACATGCAAAGGATTTCTTTGCACGGTAATGTTGTTCATGGCCCTTTAAGGATCCAAGAGAAGTAAACGTTTTCCCACACTGCTTACATTCGTGGTGCTTTTCTTCAGCAGGAGTGCTTTCCTGAGTCTGACCGATTCTTACGTCTTCATTAGCCTGCTCATTTTTATTAGATTTCTCTTCCGTGTCAGCACTTTTATGCTTCTGAAAAGATGGGGGAGAGCTGGAGGTGTCCTCTGACTCTTTATTATTATCCAGCTCTTTTCCATGTTCCCGAACTTCTTTTGTTTTCTGCCCTGGCCTAGGTTTTAGCCGCACACGTAGAGCTAAATAGCCGATGACTACATTTACACACCCATTTCTTCCACACATATGTACTCCTGGGTAAAGTGTGTGGTCCACAGTGCCCTCTGTAGAGAAGCTGATGATGTCTGCACACTCATGATCTTCCTTACACTCGTGGAGTTTTTCCGCCAGCTGGCATCTGTAAGAAATAAAAAACTAGATTGCTAAGTGTTTGATTATTAATAGTAGAAATACTGGTTCTGTGTACTGTAGGAATTCAGAACATGTATTCACGGAATGCTATGCAGCATGATCTAAGGATAGCTGTAACAACAGCAATGGTATTATAAACACAATGAGAAGTTATATTGTGTCCACGTTTGGCAAACATTGAATGTATATGTCACATTTAAATACCCATTTCAGTACTCAATATTGTGCACCATTTGATGTCCAGTACTGATGATGAAAATGATGTTGCCTTTTGAACTACTTGAATGCTATGGTAGTTTGAATAAAAATGGCTCCCATAAGCTGATAGGGAGTGGTACTATTAGGGGATGTGGCCATGTTGGAGGATGTGTGTCACTGGGGATGGGTTTTGAGGTTTCAGATGCTCAGTCTAGACCCATGTGTCATGCTCTTTTTTTTTTCCTGCGGCCTGTGGGTCCAGATGTAGAACTCTCAGCTCCTTCTCTAGCACCATGCTTGGCTACAAAGTCCATGTCAATAATGGACTAAACCTCTGAGCCTGGAAACCAGACCCAAATACATGTTTTCCTTTATAAGTGCCATGCTCATGGTGTCTCTTCACATCAGTAGAAACCTTAAGACAAATGCCCATATTGAGTTATCTTTCTGTTTTTTATTTACTTATTTATTTATGAGATAAGATTTCACTTTGAAGTGCTGGCTGGCCTGAAA
This sequence comes from Alexandromys fortis, assembly GCF_014885135.2. NCBI lineage: Eukaryota > Metazoa > Chordata > Mammalia > Rodentia > Cricetidae > Alexandromys > Alexandromys fortis. The sequence goes on along the minus strand of NW_026067934.1, from coordinate 432,279 downwards.
CACACTTAGTAGACCAGGCTGACCTCTAAATCAGAGATTCACCTGCCTCTGCTTCCCATGTGCTGAGATTAAAAGTGTGGCCCCACACCTGTCTATACGTATTCTCTCAACAGTTAGTTCCAGTCTAAAAGTGACATCTTATTTTGTTTCATATGTACCTCACACCGAAGATGGCAGATAAACTGATATTTCATATTCCATATTGTATATCGTATAAAGTTTATACATGTGAAGTATGATATCGTATGTATGCATGTATCGTGATACTCAAGTTGTTTTCAGTGCTTGAGTATACGAGATGCTCTTATTGATGACTTGAAACATATTGGAAGTTTCGGAGACAATTTCCTGAGATCAACTCAGATTGAAACTTGACATATTTGTCTCCTTTACCTTTTTGTAAAATAGCCTATGGCACCATAAACATTGAGGAACCTGAATTACCTTAGCTTTATGCCAGAATTTTCAATCTTTTGCTGTTTCCTTATGTTTCCTAAAATACAGATCAAAATGAATCATTATAAATCATGATACTACGGGAAAAACATTAGTAGATTCCAACTAAATTCATGGTATAAAGTAGCCCATTTCATATATTCACCCTGTCACTTTTCTTCTTTTTTTAGGGGCAGAATGTGAACAGTCTCCCACTACCACAAATTATACAGTCAACTTTTCTACATTTGGGAAAGTCGCAGGAGTCAGCAAGAATGGACTAAGAAAACCAGCTTCCTGATCTTGGTGTCTCCCCGGCCAAGTAAGCATCCCCAAATCTTTACCGTACTTTAGTTCCTGCAGCAGCGATGATCCAGAAGCACTTTTGTTTGACTGGCTTATTATGAGAATGGATGTCTTTACCTATAGAGCTCATGTTTCTCAATATTTCCTTCAGCACATCTTTGTAGAGCTCCTTTTGGGATGGATCCAGCATGGCCCACTCCTCCATGGTGAAGTGCACAGCCACATCCTCAAAGGTCACTGACTCCTAAAAGTGCACATACACACATACATTTCCACAAGGGTGAACTTCACAGTATCAGCTGTCTAGACTTTATAAGAAGTTATTGTGACACTATGTTCATATATGTTCAAGATGTCTTGCTCAGCACACAGTTACTGTTCATACATACTAAGATTCTCCAATATAGTAATTCTGACAGTAGATTGGAACAATGAGTAAAGCAACAGCAGAATAGGACCACCTTTGCCCCCATAAGCTGTGCTAACTCTCTTTGTCCACTGGGTCATTGTAAGAAACTTTATAACAAATTCTGACTATCTATGTCCCAAAGAAAATCCAATATGAGCTGTCTCAAGACTGCATATTCTTACAGATGCTGAAGGAAAAATTTCCATTTCTCTTGGTTATCTGGGGCCTGTGATTAAGAGCAGCTCTTTCTTATATAACTATAAAAATGATGTGACTTTCTTGAACAGTTGGTGCCAACCATATGTGACTTTTGTCCTGGCTAGCTTACACCCAAGATAATCACACAGAAACTGTATTCATTTAAACACTGCCTGATCCACTAGTTCTTATTGGCTAATTCTTACATCTTAATTTAACACATTTCCATTAATCTGTGTATTGACACATAACTGTGCCTTACCGGCAAGATTCTAACCAGTGTCTGTCTCAGGCAGGAGATCCATGGCATCTGCCACTCTGCCCTTCTTCCCAGCATTCAGTTCTGTCTACTCCGCCTATCAACTAGGCCAAGGCAGTTTCTTTATTCATCCAATGAAAGCAACACACAAACAGAAGGAACTCCTACACCAGACTTTTATATCACTTTTATATATTTTTTCTCTCAAAATCTACGTTTCCATGTGATTATTAGAGAGAAACTGGTTAGACTAGGTATATTTTCTGAATAATGAATCTTTGAGAAGCTGGTTCAGTCTTTTGAATAAGATT